>NW_016158715.1:112990-115007 GCF_001687245.7 Rhagoletis zephyria
GCAAGATCCTTTCACCACCCGCTGCTTTGAGTGGTTCGGAAGACTGTACCACCCACAGTGCCTTGTCCCTCTCAAAGATGGAGCCAAATCTGCTTTGACTTCTTACTCTAGGAAGGGGACATGGGTTCTCTGATCATGCTCCATTAAAGTGCCTGAGAAATGCACTTGAAGCAGGGGATTTAGAGTCTCCTGCCATCTTGCCTCCTTAGGAGACCTAATCCATTGAAAGACTCCCTTGATAAATAATAAGCTAATTCTGCCCTATGAAACGAACTAAAAATGAATCGTAGCTGTGTAGTCTAGGCGTTCTCCTTTTTGCGACTATTGAATGGCAGGTGCTAGTCAAACATTAACTCTGGGCAAAGATTTTTAGGTTTAAAGTGGATATTACAATATTTAATATTTCGTATTTGATTGCTTTATTAAATTCAGTTCCATAAAATCACAACGAATATGGCCTGTCTAAGTCCCCTCCTACCTATCACCAGTACTTACTGAGTTCTGAGCTTACCCAAGATTCTATTTTCCGACTCGAGGAGGACCAACTGAGTCCGCAAACCAGTTCCGGCTGCACAAGTACGGACGATGAGCCTCCGCTTGCCAATTCGTCGGCGGCCTCGTTACCCACGATCCCGTTCCCGTTTCCCGGTATCCAGCATAAAAATGCCTGTTTATATGTAAACGTTTTTTGATAAATATTTTGTTTACCAATTTTATCTTTAATAATTACTCAAAAAAGATATGTATGTACATACATATGTATTCATGTTTTTTGGAAGTATACAAGCTTGGAAGACCTAAAAAATTGTACTTCATAGCAAAACAATACAATCTTGATTAACCAAATTATGTCAGGACATCCAAAATATTTTTGGAGCTCCTATTGCTAAGTGCCACGCACAAGTATTATAGAAAACAAAAAAAAAACACGTGTCGATTGAAAATGCAAAAAGGTGTTTGCTTAAAATAAGATTTCGACTGGAGTGATAATGGAAATGACAACAAACTGTCATTCATTATACGTGTATGTATGCATGTATGTATGTACATATATATTGCCTGAACGAATTTTTCCAGTAACGAGCCACATCATCATTGACGATAAAGGCGACAGGCAGCAGCAAGAACGATGACCATCAAATTGATGTTTTACTTATTTTTCGCTGTCTTTTCAGAATTTCTCTTTCACTTCTACGAAAAAACAAGCAGTGCTGCCATTGATTGCTACAAAAATTTGTATGTAAGGATACTACTTACATATACTCGTATATATTTGTAGTCCGCTAGAGTTGATACTTTTGCTCACTTTGCTCATACAGTTTTGTTGTTGCTTTTGCACTTTGCCCGCGTACGTTTAACTTTTTTTTCATTTTATTATTTATAGATTTCATTCTCAAGTATGTACATACGTGTGAGTTTTTCACTGCTCTTTGCTATTCATAACCTGCAGCGTTATTGTTTGCGTTGATTGCTTACCAACGCTGGCGGGGTTGCCTCGCTGTATGCTGATGAGGTGAGCAGCGAAAACATATGCCGCAACTTCAGCCGCCACGGTGATGTCTCAAGCGAACGCCCCTTTCGCGTTGGGTAGTTGACCGGGCGGGCTACTTGCCTGCCTATTTGAATACTTATATCCTACGGCACTACAAACGTTGTTTATTATACCAAAGTTTTATTAAGAATTTTATTGTTCAGTGAATCGCTGCTCAAGCGGAAATCGATGCGGAAGTTCGCGATATACTCAACACAGGGACCACAATGCTAATGTATGTATGTGCAATGCCAGATTACTTTATCAATGTGGTTGATGGTGGGAAGAATCACATGCATACACACACACACACAAAATACATATGTATGTATGTATATTCAAATATTCTGAAACGTACCAAGTGCGCCTGTTCGTTAACAGACATTTATCGGCGCTGGCTTCCTGCGCTCCATGGCCGTTTATTGACAAGCATATTGAAAAAATCGTCTGAAATTACACGAGCGAAAAAAAGTTAAAACATAATAA
>NW_016158716.1:0-8614 GCF_001687245.7 Rhagoletis zephyria
CTGAACTAGCATGAGGACGAGACAATACTCTATGTAGTAGCTAATGTATGTTTTCAGGTAACCTAAATATTTGAAAATTTCGCAGAAATACAATACGCTAAACTTCGATAAGCAAAACACACCGTTTTCATGAAAAAAAAGACGCCTCAAAGATGCAAGTAAAAATAATCCCTTTTAGGCGACAATTTCAGATAAAAAGCATCCAACAGAAACTGCATACTTTTAGGTGTTCTAGCGGTAATTTTTGGCATTATGGGAGTTTAACAAATCGATTTCTGAGTAAGTGAATATGATATGCTGGATTCGTATAAAATTTTGCTCGGAATTGTGGGCTCTTGGGCGGAGGGCAGGGGACAAAGGTGTTCAATTTTGGAGAGATAACAGACGTTGTAGCATAAGTACAGATGCTTTAGCCTACAAACAGACAAAAAAAAGAAGGATAGTAACCAAAATGATAATATCAAAGTGCACAGAGCAGTACCTAGACAAATTCACAAATACATATCCGGAAAGCTTGCCTATATCACAAAAGTTCACAAAACACAATCAAAAGCTTAAAAAATCATAACTCCAAACAAAAAAATGAATCACTTAAAAACTTAAGAAACAAAACAGCTTCACGATTTCATTTTCAAAATATGATCGGAAATAGCGTAACTATGCATCTTATTTTGAAGTCTAGAGCGGAGAATCGATAGGCCCCTAGGTAGATAGGTAGAGACACATATCCAGAAATGATCTCATATATGTATGTACATATCCGTGCCGTTCAATTAAAGTAGCTTAAGTGACTTTAGAAGGTTTGATTTTGAATTAAAAAATAATCAGTTTCACTTTGAAATTTTTATATTTTTACATATTAAGTTCTATTAAAAGAGCATCTTGAGCTACACCTACGGCTAGTTGACCGTTAAAATATTGTTTGGGAACCCAATGAAATGTTGCTCTAAAGGGGAAGGGCCTAACCCGATTTAGGCTACTTTAATTGAACGGCTGAGATATGTGTAGCGTACAATTCCGTTATGTTTCCTCTTACCTATAAGTACATAGAAATGTAGGTAATCTGGTGGTGGATTGTCTTCCATATAAAACAATATACTGAAAATATAATAATTCTAGATTTTTTTTTATAAAAGTACTCGTATGTACACATAGACTGTTCCTTTAGTTTTATATGTGAACTGTTGTAGCAACAATTTTTTTTATTGGTTTTGAACTTTTAAGGCACATAAATTTCCTCAAATTTCGGAGGTATGTAGATCCATCTCTTGATGACTGATAAAGCCGCATCGAGCACAACTTTCAAAGATCATTCACTCAGGACACATTTCACATTGTCAGGATATCCTTTTCACATTTTTAATTAATACTAAAGGTAATAACTCGTTCATACTTTTACGTCACATACATATATATGGGCGTTTTGCTGAACCAATTCCAAATGGCAGCTCTCATTTGTAGAAATATACAAAGACTATGTCTTGCTTTTGTTTAGTTTTGCCAGTTAAATACTTGCGAAAAATACAGATTTAAAAAAATACAAGCACATTCTAAGAAAAAAAAAAAACTAAAGAGAAATTAAAACAACAACAACAACCAACCAAAAATCTGCAATTGTGAGCTCACACATAGTAAATGTAGCAGCACGATAGGAAGCTAAGCAGGGGAGCAGGGGTGGATGTGTGTGGGCTATTAAATGTTTGCCGATTTTTTTTTATAGCAAACGGATGTAGAATTAAATACCTATGTACATTATACCGTATCACCTTAGAAGCCAACTAAAAAGAGTTCGTCGTACACCGTCCAGACTAAAGTATTTTTGAAAGCCGATTTCGAAAAAAAAAATTGGTTGGTCGCTAGGGGTCACATTTTCGGTGACACCTACATTCGGCAATAAATTTTTTTTTTTGGAAATAGTTCTACTAGAATAATCCAAATACTTCCTTAGCAAAGGTTTAATGATTTTTGGCGAGCTTTCATTTACTGTCATTAGGGTGGCACTTTAGAGTGATAAGAACTGAGGTTTGGTTGGCATGTACCAAAACGGCGAACTTGAGGTCAATGAACTTTGTCTCCTGGAGGCAAGAACATCGATATATCATACTTTACGATCCGACTGTAAATGCCGAAGATATGAAGAAAAATTTCCTTTCAAAAATACTTTAGACTCAGCGATTAACGGCGAACTTTTTTTTTTTGGTACGGTCTAATGTACATGAACTTAAATGTGTAATAAATTTTGTCATAAAATCTGACATGGCTTGAATTTTGTTCGTAAAAAAAAAACAATAACTCGCGACAGCCAGCGCACAAATGAATGGTTTGTTTTTGTTTTTAATTTGTTTATAAGAAAGTTGGAATGTTCTTTGCCTAACTGAGACTGCACATAAATTCTAAGAATAGTGCCTTCTTTCTTCTTTATGATGCTAATTATACAGCTATGGTCAGAGATTTAGCAACAAAATTCAAATTCATATTGTTTGCAACTTTTGTTTATCTATTTAGTTTTAATAATTTTCATTTAAAATATAATTCAATTTATAACCGAAACCATATATGTATATGTAAATAAAAGTTTCAAAACTTTCACAAAAGTTAACCAAACTTAAAAATAGTTATCAAAATTTCAAACTTTTTAATTCGTACAAATTTTTCGAATATGCAGTTTTGTAGACCATTCAATTTCAGTTTAATAAAGTGCACGTTTCAAGTCGCTAAAAACTACAGTTGATGATCAAAATCTATTTTTATATGGAAGAAAATGCGCAACACCATCCACCAAAACAATTCAAAAAAATCAACGGTAATTTTTATCGACTTGAAACTTGCACTTTATTAGCCTACAATTGAATGGTCTACAAAACTGCATACCCGAAAATTTTCTAAAGCTACTGATTAATAGTTTAGAAATTTCGATGGCAATTTTTGTTAGAAACAAATAAATAAACGTAAGTTGCAAACAATATCATTTTCAATTTTGGCAAGGTCTGGGATATGGACGCGGGAGTGGTAAAGTGTACACTGTACGTTATGTGTGTGTGTGTGTGTTTGATTCACTGAGAAACTATGAAATGCATACGACTTTGGAAATGCTATGTATGTACATAGGTATATTTAGTACGAATATTTTGAATCAAATATGCATAAATTGAAATTTAGCTGTTAGCATTGAAACAAAAAATATATATATATTTGTAGCAATAATTTTGGATATGGTCTAAGTTAAATCATGTCTTTGCGTTTAAATGATCATTTATCTGTATATATTTGAGCGCGGAAGGTAAAAGGTTTTGTCATTAGTTTATGACGGTAATAAAAAGATTTACAGGTGCATTCAGTTACAAGTAACCGGCACAAGAGGTAGAAAATTACTTGGATTACCTTCAAGGCTTAATTTTTGTTTTTAGTAATTGGAAAATACAGTCTCTTGAGTACAACGTTATGTATGTATGTAGGTACATATGTATGTATATTAAGTGAATAAATATTTAAAATATGTATCATTCATATGTATGTATATTTACAATTTCTTTAGATATATGCACTAATAGAAAAATGTGAGATGCATGAAATTAAAACAAAACTTAAAATAAAACTTGTATTCTAATTACAGATTCAGGTTTTGACGCCCGGGTAGCAATTAAATATGTAAGTTCCATTCCGATACCATACACCACGCCAATGTGCTTTTTTACATCAACCAAAATTGTTGATGAATTGATAATTTTGTTAAGGCTGCTTTTGGGCAGGTATTGAAGGGAATTATACTCAAACTTTCCCAGTGAAGTAAATCGATACGCTATGAAATATTTTCACGAAACTAGCGAACTATGTGCTGTTAAAATGATTTTCTACCTAGGTTTATTTTAATTTTTTTAGTAGCGGCACTCTATGTTAAAATTTTGCCAGATACATTTCTATTAGACATATCGACGGCTGAGTGGAAGATCGACCGATCTCGGCGGCCGATTCGAAAACGCCCTATCTCAGAAAATGGCTCAATAACGCCACAATCAAATTCTGCGATAGGTCGTTCTTCGACCAAATTTTGAAATGGGGCGTTCATGAAAAATTTGCTGACATAGGGCGTTTTCGAACTGGCTGCCGAGATGGGTCGATCTTCTACTCAGGTGTCGATATGCTACTGTTTATTGATGTTATTGGAGCTGAAGTCCGTTCCTCGCTTAAAGACATAAATGTGATGATAGTTTCAGCCAAGTGGTTTTTACAGACGAGTCCTCCTTTTGGATGACAAACACAGCTAAGCTCATCTGATTCCCTACAGACGGTAAGTTGCTTCATCGTCAAGTGAAATATACAGGAAAAGTTCCTATTTGGAGATGCTTCACAAAAGAAGGATTTGCCAAACTAATAATGTTCACGAATAATTTCGATGCCAACTTCATGACCATTAGATGTGTGTATTTTGTTGTTTGGTTTTGCACTCTAAAATGTCAAAATAGGTAAACAACATTTGACATTATAGAGAGAAATGTAAAAATGCACTATGCAAGTGGTCGGCACTGTACATAGTTACCAAAAAAATGCTTTGAGTTTGAATTGAAGTTGCTATGAACAAAAATGCTGAATTTATTGAGGTCCATATCTCAATGATTTTAATTTTTGGTTTGTCTGCAAAAGTTTGAGCATTTTCTTTTTACAAACGGCATACCTCAATGATCGAATAGATTTACATACACATGTATAATAATTACTTAACAAATAAAAATTAAATTCCTACGTGGCGTTGTCATTTTAAATATAGAAATTCATGAAATAAAGGGGTAGCTAAATTAAAAACAAAATTATAAAAAAAAAATTATACATAAATTGAGATGTTTTTGTAAATATTGATACTTGCATAATAATAATAAATTTATATACATATATGTATGAAAGTACAAGTACTTATAAAAATCGAAAATGAAAAATTATGATCAAATACATACTCTCTTTTTTCAACTAAAACTTAGTTTGGGTGGTTGATTAGTTTCACTATGACTGTACATTTTATGTATTAAAGAATGTTATAAGCGCTACTCTATGGGCTAGTGAATGAAAGCCTACACGAGTATCAAATAGTCAAAAGAAAAATAGATGAGTCTATATTTTTATAAGAGCACATACATGTATGTAAGTATGTATGTATTTAAATAAGTGATTGGATAAGGGAATTAAAACCAAACAAAAAAAAAACAAAAAATTAAATTAACGAACTATAGTAACCAAGAGTAATCAAATGAAAATGAGCAAATATGTGAACTACAGTTAATGGTACGTTAATAAGTAGTAAGTAGTATGTTGTAGAGATAAGAGTTGTACAGAGTATAGTATATTAACATATTTATATATGCATGTAGTAAGTAGTAAGTATGTGGTAAATGGTTAAACAACAGTAAAGTAACTGGTACATACCTCCTTCAGCATTGGCATCGTCTTGTGTGTAGCAAAGCATAAAAGCTAGAAAATTAAAGAATTAAGAAGAGATTTCTTTCAGTTAAAAAAGAACAGCAGCAGTAGTTGAAAAAAAAAACACAAAAGAGTAAGAGTGGTGAATGGGTTGAAGGGAAGAAAAAATAGTAGTAGTAGGGTAATGGGAAAGATGTACATATGTATGTACTAGACATGTATGTATGTATAGAGTAGATTGCTTGACCAGCATACATAGATACATACATCATACTATGTTGCTGCTGAAAAAAGTTAAATGTTGGGTTGCAGTGAAGTTTGAGTATCGAGATTAGTTTAAACTTGAAAATTTTGCAGCTATTGTTTTCATTCAATATGTAATGTGTAAAGGGTAAAATGTTTAAGCAGCAAATTATTGAATGGTTCAAGATCAATACACAGTCTGCTTAGTTGCAAAGATTTGTTTTATTTGTTTTTTCACTGGCATAAGTAGTTTAAATTTTATTTTTATTTGAGAAAAATCAATTTCGAATGACGCCTTCACGTTATTTTAGTAGAACAATGGATACATGGGAAATTGATTTTTAAATGAAGCTGAGAGATAGAATTGTAAATAAATGTACTATGCAATTAAAAGTTTTCAACAGAAGAAAATCAAGTGGAATAAAAAAGTAAAGAGAATTAATTGAAGAGTAATTAACGGTCAATTGAAAAAGTATTGCTTCTGGTCGGTCCGCAGGTGTTTTTTTTTGTTGTTGTTGTATGTACTACATATACATATCTATGTAGCACGAATGTGATACAAAATGTCTTATGCGTGTGTTGAAGTTGTAGATTTGCAGTGTGCGCGCGCGTTTAGACGATACCAAAAAAAAAAAACAACTACACAATGATGTTTTATTTTATAAGAGCATTTTCTTTTTTCTTTTTTTTTTGTGTCGTATGCTCTATGATTGGCGGTATGATTTTGTACCAGTACATTTGATATATTTTACTAGTAATCCTTAACCCGACAAATCATTGAGTAGGTGCATATTCTTGTGTACCCAGTAAACCAAATTTTGTTATCGAAAAAGTCGATAGTGCGTAGAAAAGTGCGCTGAATTTCCCAGCAGCTCATAATTTTGTTAGAGATTACTAAATATTCAACAGCTGGCATAGTGCTTGACAATATTAAATCTAGTTTCAGTTTGAATTTGGAAAAGATCTACTTATAAAGCCACCAAGTCATCAATTGGAAAATAATGCATACCTCGACTTCCACTTCACTTCCACAGTACTACTTCAAATTTCTAACTGAAAAACAAACGAGTTCACCGATCTAGTTGCGATGTTGTTACGTCTTTTTGCATTTCAGGTGACGAAATACTACAATAAAAAATATTAATGATGGGGGCAAGAAAACTGTACATTTATCAAGGCTAAAATAGACGCAGCACATATTTTTTCGGAGGAATAAAAACAATCGAGTATTTTATCTTCCTCCTGGTGCCTTTTATTGAGACCTGTGAAGATTTTTTGAAAGAAAATGCTTATAAAATTGTTTCGATTGTCAATTTTTATAAATGTTATTACAAGCGAACCAAGGTACATTGAACAGGTAGTATCAGTAGAGCAGCTGATTTGATTTATTTTCAAATTATTTGGTCTCGAAAATGTCAAATATTTTTAATTTTTTCTCACAAAAATTCGGAATTGTTAAAATCCATTTGCATGTGAAACCTTTTTCCATACAAAACAAGCGATTGAATAGCAGCTTTTGGAACGTTCGCCCAACTCAGCAGCACAACCGCTGATTACTGGCCCTTGTAAAGGATGGATCAATGCTTCGAGAAGCAAACAAATTTACTAGGAAAGAAAGTTGCAACAATTTTTATTTTTTCCAATTTCAATTTTTTATTTTTTATAATTTTTTGTATTTCACATGGCACGCTTTGATTTAAAAGAAAAAATTCAGAACAGTTTTTGACACTTTCGATACCANTACACGTTCCCACGACAGTCGGGTCTACGTAACCGGAACGACCCAGATTTATATCTGGCCAAGGACTGTCACTCCAGCAACACTCCCCAAAAAGTTTTTGGGGAATTTGTATGCTGCTACAACAACAACAACAACAACAACAAAATACACGCAAATGTTGTTTTTGCTCTACTGATACTACCTGTTTAATGTGCCTTGCAAGGGAACGAATTTTATGAGTTTCCTTTTTTGCTAAGGGATAGAGTAGTTGCGATTAAAAATTTATTTTTTAAAGATTTTTTTTTTTTTAATTTTAATTTGGGTAGATATAATCAGTAAAGGCAAAAAAGGGAAAAATCAAATGTGAATATTATTTGATTTTTTTCTTTTTTGCCTTTACGTGACTATACCTTAATTAAGATAAAAAAAAATGTTAATATTTAAAATAAAAGCCCATATTCGAAATAGTGCAGCGAAAAATTCGGGGAAACTTTTTGACAAATTAAATTTTGTTTAAAAACATAATCGTAGTCGTAGAAAAATGTTTTCACTTCACGCTTTCACAGATTAACAAATGGTTCCCTGGTTTATGTTTTTTGGTTTTTCTTGTAAAATAAGCATTTCTAAAATAAATGTGTCTTTTTGACAATTTTTTTAATTTTCAGTACCCTCTTTGCTTATTGCGATTTTAAGTGCCTATTTCGCTATTTTATTTTGCCTTTTTTATAGGGTCAGATCTTGGAGATATTCATGTCTTCATGGTCATCGGGAAATCTCCATCTTCAATCTTCAACAATCAGATCAATAGATCAGAATAACGATATAATTATGCATGTATGTATGTAACTTTTTCCATTAATACTTGGCGACTTCAAAGTAAGTAATTACAACAAATTAGATAGAATTTCATGAGAACGCTACAACCAAATTAGTAAAAGTATTGTTTTTTAAAATAGTATTTTTTTACACTTAACCTCATCCAAAGCGATTTCTGTTATTTCCTACTAATATTACCAATTTTCTCAAAAATGTTATCATCCTAAGTAAATACATATTTAATATAAATTATAAAGTAAATCAACGACTAGAATAAAAATGTGTTTAAAACTTACGTTGTGGTTCACTTGAATCATTGTTGTTAACACTGTTAACATCAAGTTCACTATTGCTGTTTACAACTCCATTGGCTGCTGTACACAGGCACGCATACATGCGCATATGTGCAACGCGCAGTGATGATGG
>NW_016158716.1:9425-53074 GCF_001687245.7 Rhagoletis zephyria
TTTTTTTTTTTGTAATTATTAATAATTGCATATTGTATGCCATTAGATTCCGAATTGTATGTATGTAAGTAATGAATGAACGGAGAGATAGATGAACGATCAAAAATAAATAGTAGTTGTTTTGACGGACGGAGGACGAGGGCGATGTATGTTGATGGTTGTAGATGATGTTGGACGCCACAAAAGATATACGGTTTTTAGACGTTTTTTTTTGTTTGTTCGTGATGGTAAGTAGTATTGTGTGTTCGTGATTTTCATGTAAAAGCAAAAAATATACAAATTAAAAATTATATTAAAATTATGCAATAACATAACAAGAAAACACAAACATAATGTACAAATTAAACGCATAAACTAATTAATTTTAATAATAATATGGTAACAAACTCACAAAAAGCATAAGCAAAACAAAAGGAAAAAAGTATTCATTTACGTAAGCAAACCAACGTAATTAAAAAAAAAAGTCAATATAGGGGCGGTCTAGAAGAATAACAGCAGCGCCTGAAGGCGGGCTTCAGACTGCCTGAAAAAGGGAAGATACTTTAAAGCCTGCATCATAAAATTACTAACAAAGGGCAGTAGAGAATTTAATATTGTGTTTATTTTATTAAAATCCTATCACGCAGCTAACTTCACTACATAAGCGCTTATATACAAACACACACACACACACGCACTCAGACGCTTACGCGCATAAATCCATACATTTTAATTTCACATTTTATAAAAACACTCACGTTTCACACACTTCCTTATTACTACTTACGCTCTTGATCACTGCCATCTTCTCCCAATTTTTCGTCGCGACTCTTCATGAACGGAAATTTCCGTGAAAACGTGAAATTCTTCTTCTTACGATCCAGCGTCGATTGCTGCTTGAAAGTACGCGCGCAATGTGTCAAAAAATATATAAGGAAAAAAAATTATGTTTATTAATTGAAATACCATATTACTACAACAACTACGGCTACTTCAATCGATCAAGCGCTACTGTACCTCATTACTGACCTTGTCCAGGTTATTGTTGGCTGCAGCGTGACCCTGAAACTTAACACTTCGATCGCGTGCACGCATCTTTCGTTCCCATCGTCGTTTCGATGGCACAATACCGATTTGTTCGTCTTCACTGTCGCCAAGCACGCGACGTGCCTGCCACCATTCATCATCGGAAGCATTTGTCACGTGTAGTATGTCGCCATGGCGGAAGGGTAGACCGCGCGATGGTAGCCCATCATCACGATTGGGATCGTAATCGAAGAGCGCACGCACGTACAGTGAACGCTTTTGAGAGGTGCGCAACAGTGTGCCAGTACCGCCGGCCGACAATGCAGCCTGCTGTTTCAGCTCCTGTATGCGCGCCTCAAAGCGATTGTACTCCTCGGGGCGATACTGTGCGACTAATGTGACAACACCACCGGAACTCTGTGAACGAAATAGCGGAAATGAATACAACCGTTATGCGTAGGGCATAGGTTGAAGAAAATATTTGTTTTTTAATGAGGCTGATACCGAGTATTCAATAAATTCCCCTACCAGAACAGGTAGTTCCTATGAATTTTTTAACAGCAATGTGAAAATTTTACCGTATCCCACCTCACCAACGTACACGAGAATGCAACTCTCGTTCTCGTCCTACATTTCAAAATTAAAATTCCCGTTGGTTTATGATATTTTTCTTTTTTGAAATGCTGACGGTGTCACGCATTTTGTGCCACAATTATTTTTGTTGAAAAAAAATAATAATAAGACCATCGGCAAAAAAATATCAAAAATCAACGCGAATTCTTAGGCACTTGAAACTTGAACTCCGTTAAGCTTGAATTTAAGGGCATACGGTTTTAGCATACTTAGAAGTTTTCTAAAAATTCTTAATAAAAAGTTTGTTGTATTTTTTTAAATTTTCGTAATTTGTCTATTTTATACAAAAAAAAAAAATAATAAGCCTTAAACAAACAAAAGATGATAGGGATGAAAGTCGCTTTGACTAGCAGCGAATCAGACTGGTGACGTCTAGACTCACACTGGCGAAATAAATAAACCCGCTAACCTCCTGTAGCTAACACGGGACTTTATTGAAAGAAACAACATACATATATAGATTACAGCTTCATTTAAACTGTGTATTTACATTAGGGTGCATCGCTTTCCATACAAACAAAAAATCGGTACTGTTTCTCCATCGGAAATATAAAATTTATTATTTTTAATGTTTTTATTGAGCTTTGTACCACGATTGTTTATTAGAAAAAATTGAAAAGCAACAAAGTCTATGCGGTAGAAGCTATAGGAACTATTTCGGAGATCACCACATCTCCTCATCCGACTTTTTTTTGCTAGGCTTCAGCATCTCCGAAATAGCTGTTATAACTTCTACCGCTTAGACTTTGTTGCTTTTTTAATTTTTCCTAATAAATAATCGTGGTACAAAGCTCAATAAAAATATATTAAAAATAAAATGTTAATAAGCCACAATAACATTGACAAATAAAATTTATTATTTTTTTATAAAATTAGAGCTTTTTGCCTAACAAAAACCATATAAAGTCACATTTAAAACCTTGAGCAAAAATTATAAAAATTCTGCAAACTGCATCTAAATTTTCAACTTTTTAACCACATTTTTTAGAATTTTTTTGAGTATATAGTTTAATAGGCCATTAAATTTTAGTAGAATGAAGGGTAAGTTTTAAGTTGGTAAAAAATTGCGTTAATTTTTGAAATTTTTTTAAAGCGTTTTCTGCCATACAAAGTATGTTTGACCTTTTATTTTTGTATGGAAAAACGTGCGTAATACATTCAAAATTAAAATGATCAAAAACTAACGCCATTTTTTAGGAAGTTTAAACTTGCATACTACTAAAAAAACTGATTAAAAAGTTGAAAATTTAGGTGCAATTTCGCAGAATTTTTATAATTTTTGCACAAAGTTTGAAATATGAATTTATAGGGTTTTTGTTGGATAATGAGCTATACTTTTATAAAATAAATATTAAATAAACAAAAGAAAAATAGGAAAAATGTGTCAATTTGTTTATTTTTCCACCACTGTATGTCAAGACTTCAGCCAAAAAAATTTCGAAAAATGAAAATACCTACAGAAATCGCGATTTTTTATAAAAAAAAAATAGTTTTGAAAAATATTTTTTCTAAAACATCATCTAAGATGATAGAAGAGTTTAAATGAAAAGGTTTGCATGAAATAAAAAAAAAATATATTAATGGAGTCGAAATAATGGGATTTTGTGAGGTATTTTCAAATCGCTCTAGTTCACGTAAATATTAAAAACAAAATTGGCGAAAGTCTTAAATTATAATAACTACATTTTATAAATCTGGTGTAAAGCAAGCAAGTTTTTTTAGTGATGCACTCTAATGTATTTACATACATATCGCTGATTTATGTACTTCAATAGAGTGTCATAACTGAACAAAGCAAAACTCCAGAAAAACAGCTTCAAGTTGTGAATTTACATATACTCACATAATAAAAATGAATACATATTTGTGGTATTCGCAACGGTTTCGTAAGTGTCGTATTGTTGTATATTATTTCGTAAACTTTAAATGGTTAAAAATATATATAAGAGGTTCGCAAGATACCATAAAAGACATTTTATGAATTTTCGCACTGCTAAAAAATAGTTGGTTGTGTTTTCAAACGTGTATTTAACCTTCTAAAGTTTCGGCATACAAGAATACGACACTGTTTTGAATACCCCAATTTTATTCTAGTGATATATGTATGTACTTGTAATCGATACAGCTACAAAATTTTCACACAACATGTAACAATAGGTAGCGGTAATTTCGGCATACTAAACTCAATTTTCGTAGTTTTTTGATTACGACACTAGATATTGAAGTAAATGGGCGATATGCACTTCAGGCCCCAGCCACCAAAAGCATAACTCACCTTCAACGCCTGAGCGGCCTCTTCATGGGTAGCGTTCTTTAGGCTGACATTATTTACGCTCAAGAGCTGATCGCCACGTTTAAGCTCCCCGCCGGCGTCAGCAGGCCCACCAGCAAGTATAAATGACACATAGATACCCTGGCCATCTTCGCCGCCGACGATATTGAAGCCCAAACCTTGTGGACCCTTTTGTATGGTGATTGTGCGCGGTTCACTAAAAATGAGTAAAAGCAGAGAAAAGAAATTGAGGAAATGCCAAAGTAAATAACACAATTACACACAAATAATTGATCAAGAAAAGTACGTGAAATAAATATGCAACAAATAATACAATACAACTAAGACTTATGATAGGTAAAAAAAAAATATTGCACAGCTGAGGGCCATATTAATATGTAAATCGGCATACGCACTTCACGCCAAGTTCACCCGCGGCAGCGGCGGCCTCAATACCGTTTTGTAATCGCTGCACGTCGCCGCCATCGTCACTTTTACCGTCGCCACCGCCGCGATCTAAGCTATCGCGCGATGCGCTGACGTTAGTGCCGCGTTCCAGTCGTGCTGTCACTTTCTTCTTAGACTTAGGCGTGGGCTCCAACTCCAATCTGGCATTCAATGGCAACGAATTGGATTTCTCGAGCTTATGTGCCTTGCGTAGTCGCGAAATGCGTTCATCCAAGTTGAGCAGATGCAGCTGCAGGCAACTCATTTTACTGGGGAATCGTAAGCGATGTGGACGCACCCACTCGTTGCTAATTAATACTGGCTTGCTGAGGTGAATTAATTCAATTAGCAGCAAATTCGATTCGATTTGCAATTGACAATTTATTTAATGAAATGTGACAGCCGATACCGAATGGCTGGCACAGCTGGCTTGGCCCGCTGGCTGGCTGGCTAGCTGATCGACCACCCGCTTTGGACTTGCGTACGCAACGAAATGTGCAATTATTTTCGGAATTCCGCTTCGAAAGCGGCAATGACAACGACGACAATGACGACGATGAAGCCGTAAGCTTCGATTAAATAAAAACAAAAAGAAATAATCAATGGAAAATGCAAACTGGAAGGAAAAAAACGGCGAACAACACCTTCGATAAACACAATTGCAGCTCAAAAATTAACAAACAAAAAAAAACGCAATAGCTACGCCGACGGCGCTCACTGCAGCGCGGATAGCAAATAGCTAAAAGTCAACGACAGTACGAAGTGGCCAAGCCAAAACCGGCCAGCTCATGCCGCAACAGCTGTGTCCGCCCGTTCAAGCTGCGTCAGACGCGTCAACGCAAACCAAACTTGTATCGCACAAAATAAATAAATACAGAAAAAAAGTACAAGTATATTTCAAATAAAATCGAATACACGTTTATCGCTGGAATAGCAAAAGGCAAATGATATGTATAAAAATAAAAATAAGAAATTAAGCAATAACGTGCGCCTTGCAAATTAAATGCGATAAAATGCTCGAGAGCACCGGTGAGATGCGCGCGCGGAGGACGCGGTCATCTTTGTCGCCGCAGCAGCACAACGCACAAGCGTGTTGCCAACCAGCTTACTTGCTTTTTGGCTTGGCTTGGCATGGCTGAGATAAATGCACGATTCGCGTTGTGAACCTGTATGCGTACGTATGTATGTATGTATGTTTGTACCTTCAAAAACAATGCAAACTCACTCAAAATATGGTTAGCAAATGAATGAGCAACGCGCATTGCCCAGCCAGCATCGTTAACGCCGCTGCTGATTATATGTATACATGTATGTAATTCGGTAGTCATCATCCATCCGCAAGGCAAGCCAGTCAGTCAACTACACTCTTAGCCAGTTATGCAGTAAGTCAACAGCAGACAGTGGATGCTAATTTGCCGCACTGTGACGCCTCTGAGTCAAGCGTTTCACGGGCATACCGATATGCGAGCGCGAAAAATATTTTACTTAACATTCAGCATACAACGCCCCTAAAGTGCGTCACTTGATAAGAACAAAAAGATAACGACAATGCTTCTGTTCGTAAACATAATAAAAATAAAAATAAAAAACCTCTGACTCGTGACAATGACAGTGGCTGTTTCGCGTAGATTTCACGTTACTTCGGTGTAGAATCTCAGGCCTAAAGGAAATCAGCAGTGGGCTCTAGAATCGACAAGTTAAATTACGGCCTTCAAAGGGCAGAGAATGTGCCTTTATTGCAAGTAAGGCATGCCTTACAAGAGTGTGACATTTTAATAAACGAACACAAAATTTTCTCACCGCTTGATCATGTTTTTGCAGAGGAAGATTTCTTCTATTTCGTTCCATCTAGCTCTAGACTGCCTTTCCATTTTATTATACAAGTATTTATGTGCTCATCGTAGCCAGACTAGTTAATAACCGTTGTTGGCAGTCTCATATTTCGTTACTTTCTAAAACCTTCTGTTCTGTGAAGGATCTGCGACTAGGTTTCCTTTTCTTTGGTTGTAGTGCGAAATCTTTTTTCCCAATTAAAACAATGTGTCATATAGTAATTGCTACCTGCGCGCCTTTTCCCAATTGAGCTGTGACCGAAAGTTCTACATCCAGTTGAATTCCACAATGGACGTCACGGATTATGTGCCACGGATTTAACAGCAAGTAGGTCAATGGACGGCAAACTAAGAATTATTTCTAGAGCAGCCGTCAGAGATTGCACTTTCTTCATTAGAATAAAGAGGAAGATAGTGCGAAAGTAAACTAAGTTAATTTTTAGCAGTTAAAATGGCTTAAACGTCGTCCAGCAGAAATCCAATATTACTGATTATAAGTTAATCGTTTTCTGGCCTAAAAGGCAACGTTAAACTAAACTATGCTGTTACTCAGGCCAATGAGCTTGAACTTCTATACTATAAACTCCCGGCTTATTGTTGCAACTAAGGCAACTGAGTCGGCAGCTTCTCAAAGCTGACGTGTAAATATTTTAATCGACCGAAAGGCCAGACATCAGGGCAGTAATGGTTATTATGGTAAATTCGTTTTGTATTCGACAATGCGTCAATAGACGAGTGCCGAGACACAGAATAATAGAAGGTAATGGGAAGCTCTCCATATCCTGAATTCCAAAATGTAGAAATACAATGCATCAATCTTTTTTTATTTCTGATCCAAGCAGATGCACCTGTCCAATATTCTCAACCACGCCTGGATGTTAGTAGCAATTAAGCTTGCGTAAGCTCGACTTTTTAATCTATGTACAATATTTAAGGAACAAGAGAGACTGATGCTTTGTATATTTGCAATTTGGAATTCAGGGATACTAGCCGTCTACTCCCTATCAATTACCTTGTGTTAAAAGTGAACATTTTGCATGGGAGCCAAGGTTACGCTTTCAAGTTTAGATTGAAAGATATATAACATCTGTGGTCATAAGCAATAACCGCCTAAGTCGACTTAAGAAAGAATGGAGTCATATATGCTATCGTATTCTTCAACCCCTATTCCATGCGTACGTGGAATCCCCATCTCGCCAGCTAGGCTATTTAAAAAGTTATAGGCGAAAACAGTTTTCCTCATAAGGTTATCATTACAATCCAAATCTTAAAAGCGTTTTTTCTCGAATTCAGGTTTTTCGACTTAGGCGATTACTGCTTACGACCACAGATATATTGGGCACTTACGTTCAAGTAAGGACTGACAAGGAGTGAAAAAACATGTGACGAAGGTAACTCTTCATCCGCACTAACTAAAACGTCTCCTGTGACATTGTCAAACTTTCGAAAGATCGCATCTTGGGTACATTGCCTTTGGTTTCTTCTCTTCGCTGAAGGAAATTGCAGACCGAAAGAATGTTAGAAATCCCCAAGTGAGATCTTGCGGCTAAGCCAAAATAACCTAACCTCAAAGAAATTAAAATCAAACGTGCGAAAACCATTCGAATATTTTTAATTAAGTATTCTTAGTCTTATCCCTTAACGCTTATGGTAAACGAATTGCGTCTATGACTTTTTCTTCTAAAATCCTTTGTATGGAAAAAATGCGTAACGCCGTCGCGTCCCTACGTATATTCTCGTCACCGTATATGCTTGGAACTTTAAATGTTTTCTGATTTTTGTTTAACCTTGCGGGACATCAACGAGAAAATTTTATTTAAAAAAATCAGGATTCCTTGCATGAGTTTGACCTTAAGTCCAACCAATTTCTACATCGAAATTTTTAAGAAATTTTACCCAGCAAACACAGTCTTTAACGTTAGAGAAATTTTGATTTCTACATAAGATATCTAGGGTAATTCTCTAATCGTTCTCGAATCGATGACGAAGTTAGAGAACTACATTAGAATTCGATTCGAGAACGATTAGAGAAACAACGCGAATTCAAATAAATGTAAATAAGCAATATTCCAAATGACTGAGTCATAAATTATTTTAATAATTAATTATTATTTTATTGCGAATACATTTAATACAAATTTTACAAGAAAAGCGTTTTATTTAAAAAAAGCAAAACAGCAGTTTGAAATTCACATTCGAATCCCATTAGAGATCAACATTAGAATTCGATTAGAGAAATTAATATTTTCTCCAGTCGACAACTATTTATGTCTCATCTTTGTAGAGATCCCTATGATTCTCGATAGTTTTTCCGAGCCGTTCTCTAACGTTTGAGATTGGAGAATGTGGCTAGTTCCCCAATCATTCTTTATTCGATAACTAACCTCAATGTTTGCTGGGTATCACTTTAAGTAAAAGTAATTATGCAACAAAATAATTTTTTAATGGCATTTTAATTTTGTGAGTTTCGTTTTCCTTAGTTATTTACTGAGTTTGCTCTTATCTGTTGTCATAATAAATGTATCATACATATACATACATACGAGTTTACTGAAGACTGGTTATCTCTTTAAAGTTCTAATTAAAATTATTTGTATTAAAAAAAATAACAAAATGCACAGACGATATCATACAGAATCCGAAAACAACGCAGTTTTAGTGTGAGTGCTGAAGAAAGAGGTCGCTTCTTTGCATGAATAAATATAATATATTATTTATATTATAAAGAGCTATGTACATACGAAAAATAGTTGCCTTTAAGCAAGAGAATATTCTGCGTTGGTTGTGCGTTTGCAGTAAGGTATGTAAATGTGTAGAGTAGGGCTTTTTATAGCCGCTAAAGATAGGAAAGACCGGAGTGTGATTTTTTCTCTAGTTCGGAGGTACAGTTTTGCGAACTGGAAACAGAAGTCAGCTTAATTAAAGACGTAGATAAGTATCAAAAAAGTAGCAAATGGAAAGAAGACTTGGATTGCTAAAGGCCAGTCAGACGTGGCAACGGAAGTGATTTTGAAACTCTATCAAACTCAACAATTTCAAAGGTGTCTGCAATACATATAAGTCATTTTGTGATTATTTTCTTAGAGTCCACTGGACCCCATGTAAGCAAAGCGTTATTATTAGGAGGTGTGACCGTAACGGGCTAAAACGTGTTTGTAGTATCATCAATAGAAGTTGTCATTAGCCTTAATTTCACCTGTGGCACACCCATTAGTTTGCAATTTGCAACAACTACCAACAAATACAAACAACAGCTACTTGTGAACTAAATAAAGCATTTGAGTAAACTAAATAAATAAATAATCATCAGTATGCATATATACCTGTATATACATATACTACTTACATACATATATACGATTCATATACACACATGTAGAACTATTATAATAATATTGCACTTACCGTGTAATATCCTCAGTGCTGACGGCACGTGGCGTTCCAGGTGGCACAGCGGCCAGTACATTCGATGACGCATACCTAGATGCTGGTTCTATAATTCGTGTAATTATCAAGAACCACAACGAATAATTGAACACAACACGCACACACAAACATTGCATTTTTCGATGGCATTTGTATTACAGAATACGAGAATATTTGTACGATTTGTAAGTATTTTCGTTTGTTTGGTAGTTTTTGTTTTTGGAAAACAAAAATGTGAAGATAGTAGGATGAGAAGAGGTAAAAGAATTAAAATGGTTTGCTGATTATGATTATATTTATGTATATACAGAAATTTATACACAACTAGTTGGAAAATTTTAGGAATTAAAAAATCTAAAGTAAAATTCACTTAGGTATTTGCTATAGATTATAAATAGAAAACAATTTGTGCTGGAAAGGAGGAAAGGAAGTTCCAATTTTTTTCCCCTTAAAAATAATTGCTTTTCATAATTTCCGCAACGTGCTTGTGGCTGCATTAAACTAAAGCAATCAAATAAAAAAAAAAAAAAATATTGTGAACAGAAAAATCTTACAGTTGCAAGTAATTTCCAATCACTTTTCATAAACTGCTAGGGGCTAACACATGAAGCAACATTGGCGAATTCATGCACGCAGCGTGCGCTAATGCACAATACGTGACGCCAATCGAAAAGCGAACAAGTTGAATTATGTATTGTACATATTTGTTTTGGGCTTAGACGGATTGGAACGAAAATAAAATGATTATAGCATTTTCAAGCTATTTGCATACATAAAATTTGTACTTTAGCATGCGTAAATAATATTTGCGAATACGTATAAATAAAAATGTATAAAATTGAAAACTAGCGCAAATGGCATAGCGACCAATGTGCAATAAAAGTTTTCAGCTTTAAGAGAAAACAAAAAAGAATGAACTGCTAGAAGCATTAAATTCAAAAGCTACCTTATACGTTTGCAAATATGGATGCTGTTTGTATATACATACGTTTGTACATATGCCTGTGTATAAATATTTACTTTAAGACGAATAAGTTACGGTGGCGTATAGAGGAGTGATTGCGAACATCAAAGAAGTTGTTTTAGCTCATAGATTTTATTAGACATGGGGCTATATTTCATATTTATGTAGACTATTAGATATGGGATGGAAATTTGTTTTTTTGCTTATTTGCACAAATATTTAATGTTGTATTTTTTTTCAGAATTGTAAAGGAGCTTTACTTCTAGGCCCGAGAACTTCTGAACTCTTGGAACTCAAATTCATAACGTATGTTTCCACTGGTGTCTACTAAACGTGCGCTCGACGCGAGTTGATACAAGTCGCGCTATAATCACCTTTCTAAAGCTACAATAGGCAAAAAAGGCAAATATATTAAAAAAGGCAAAAAAAAAACGGCTAAATCAAATGTGTATATATGGAACCAGGGAAAGCTAAAGCGTGGACATTCTTAATCGAATATACTCTATCTGTTTAGCAGAAAAAAGGCAATTTCCATAAAATCTGTTCCCTGGCAATAAAAAAAGGCTTGAAATGAAAATTACTGGCAGGCATAATGAATATTTTAATGATGTATTGGCAAAATAGTTGTATACATATTTAAGTCATATAATTTTAAAGACCAATATAATTTTCACTAACAGGACTGACATTAGGGTGGAGGCCGGGGTAATGAATTTCTCAGACGATTATAAAAAAAATGTTCTTCAAAGGATTTTAAAATACTTAATCTCAGAAAATGCGTACGAATAAGTGTAATATTCTTAACAATAGTTAGACAAGTTTTAAGTTGTCGTGGGTTAAGTCGAGTGGGCAGTAATTTCTGCATCTGTTCATTTAGCGTCTATGATTTGTAACTAAGCGCCTTTCTGCATACAGATGCCAAAATCTTTCTATATCTGATGAAAGCAATCACTCTACGCAACACATTTGTTTAGACGACTATGGTTAAATGTGCATGGATTTAAATATTTATACACATACATACATAGACCTAAATATAAGTAACATGTAGCAATAATTTCGCAAATGTGTGCTAATTTTCATTTTAAAGAAATTAGCTTGAGGTGATTTATCGCTGAGTCTAAGCCTAGTACGTTTGCTGTTTATATAATGTACTGTGCATGTATGTATGTATGTATATTTGTACGAGTATGCAGTATGTATGCAGTTTGTCTTACGAGGCAAAGGTGAATGGGATCTGGATGTTGATGCTACAACACCAGCTGCTGTGGAGGAGGCGGGTACTGCGGATTGAATATTATTGTTGATGTTATTAGTGATAGTTGTGTTGCTCGTGGCATTGTTGTTGTTGTTCGTGGTGATAGTGGTGGTGGTGATTGAGGGTGATGGTGAGCGAGCAAAATCAACAACAGTTTTTCCAATATTATTAATCGCACCTGTTGAATGCGAATTAATCTGCCCGAATTGTGACTGTGATGAGCTGACTTGATGTTGCGTCTTGCCAACGATCAACGTTACTTTGTCCGTAATTGACTTGAGTGTGGCAACCGCTTGCTCATGTGTCACATTTTCCAAATTGGTTTCGGCCTGTGAAAGAAATATGCAATATATTTATGAGAAAAATGCGCCACTAGTAACAAATAACATATACATACCGCATTTGTGCGCACCGCAATCAGTTTGTCGCCGATCGACAGGCGTCCATCAACCGCGGCGGCACCGCCTTCCATGATTTTCGTCACATAGATACCGTTATCGCCCGGTATATGTTGATTACCAATACCGCCGGCAATGGAAAAGCCCAAACCTTTGCTGCCTTTCACCAAATCGATCTCGACCACTTTCGGACCGGCAGCAGCAGCCGCTGCAGCGGCAGCACTCCGCGGCAAGGTGGCCGATGAGGCGGCAGTAGCGTCACCAGCACCGCCACCGCCGCCACCACCACGTTTTCTTTTCACATGCAATTTTACCACATTGCCGGCCTTCTTAAGCGCATCCACAGCGGACGCGTGTGGCACATCAACCACAGAAACATCATTCACCGATACAATGATATCGTTAATGCACAAACGGCCATCGGCTGCGGCGGCACCGCCCGCTATAAGTTTCGTTATATAGATGGATGTGTCCGTGCCGATGTGAGGATTGTCTGTACCGCCTGCAATCGAAAATCCAAGCCCAGAATTGCCACGCTCCAATGTTATATCCTCATATTGCCAACTCTCATCACCGTTCACCTAGAAAAATACGAAGGTAAGGAGAAAATGTTAGTTAATAAATTGTAAGAAAACTATTTGATGAAATGATTTTAATGTGTTTTTTTATAAATAATAATAAGTAGCAAGACCATAACAACAACAGCAAAGGACATAATTTTACTGCTGCACATGAGGCGACATGGTTACAATGAAGTCAATATATATGATAAGTCACATTTTCTTATACATAAGTGATGCAAATAGAGACTTGCTTGAAGAGGACAACACAAAATGAGAGTAAAAACGAGGACAAATAAAAGGGAACACAAATCGAAATGAAATGCTATTAATTGTACGAATGTAAAGACAACAACAACACAAACTGGTGAGTGTGGCAAAATTGGCACAATTTCACAGATTTAAAGAATCAATCATGACGTCTACAGTCG
Source organism: Rhagoletis zephyria (assembly GCF_001687245.7). Taxonomy (NCBI): domain Eukaryota; kingdom Metazoa; phylum Arthropoda; class Insecta; order Diptera; family Tephritidae; genus Rhagoletis; species Rhagoletis zephyria. The sequence goes on from NW_016158716.1 coordinate 22,652, forward strand.
CCCAGGTGGAGGTGCAAATTGTGCCAATTTCTGACAGAACACTTGTTATAACGCCCAGATCACCTAAGTAACACAATCACCCATCAGAGCAATCAAAAACCAGCAACCAATGCAGTTAATCGAGAGCATTCAAAACATATTAGTCAATACATACGGACATAGATATGTACATGTCTACACAAGTTGGCATTAGTTAGAACAAATCGACCAAAATACTTGAAAGACTCAAAGAATTTTTTGTTTTGAATTGTTGACAATTCTCTGTATCCTAGTGCGCAGCTTACCTTCATCGATGATGCTCTGTGTATCTGAAAATTAATAAAAGCAAATTAAGAAATAACAAAAGAATCAAACAGAAGCATAAGAAATTACAAAATATGAGAAGAATACTTATTTGGAGAAAAATATGAAAAGAAAAATATTGCAAAGTGCAAAGTTCTTTGACATTTGAATGACACAACAGAAACGCCCAATGACGAGCCAGCAGCAAGAGCGGTTGTTGAGCAACATCAATGGCAATAGGCCGCCGATGTTGATGCCACTGCCGCTATCGTCGCTCCCTTCCCATCGCCAAACAAATAAAGGCCGTGTATGTACTTATGTAAATATGCAAATGCTGCTTTATTCTGACGACCCAATTCACTTAAGGAGACTGTGAGGCAGCAACATTTACAATGTATTTGTTGGACAACGTTTGTATTTCCGTTGTCATTGCTGGTTTTTTTTCTGTTGTCTGTTGTCAGCAATGTTAAAGTACTATTTTCTTGTTTTCCTTTTCTGCAGCTGTGTTCGCGCACGCCCATTCGCATTTGCGTTTAATGGACAACGCACGACTTCCATTGAATGACAGATAAGCCGCGCCACCAGTGCACAGTGGTTCAAAAAGCTTATACAATTTTCCTGAGACCAGTTGAGAACGGTTTTGAATTTTTGTTTGATTAAATTAAATCTTTTATCACAAAGTGCAGAAAAAGTAGCAATTTTGAAGAAAATCGATTCTCCTGCTCCAGTTAATAAATGTTACATAATAAAAAAATTTTAGAAAACAATTGCGGGGGGATAAAATTTTAAATGTTATAAAAAAATTGTTAAATTTTAGTAATAAACGTTTTTTTTATTTTGGTGATTTAATTTTAATTTAAAAATTTTCTTGTGATTTTTTTTAGTTTGGGGTAACTCTACAATTATTTTCGACTAGCTTTTATTATGAAACATTTATTAACTGGATTTATTCTCCTGGATTTTCTCAAAAATTGCTACTTTTTCTACACTTCGCTCTAAAAAAATTTAAATAAGCAAATAAAATTTTAAGCCGTACATATATTGCTAATTTTACAAGCTTTCATTAAAAAAAATATCATATTGGCTAAAAAATAAAGGCTGAAGTGAATTATGAACAGTAAATTCCAATTTTGAACCACTGTGCACTGTGTCTCAATCCAAATGCGGAAGTTAAGAGATCATTGCCCCGGCTGTCTAAATACTCATTAGCTCTGCGGCATTTGCTTGTTTGTAAATATGATAAAATGTTTTGTTGTAAATTATTTACTATTTAATTGATAAACGAATATGGTTTAATCCATGACCAATCGACCACGGGTTGGAATCAACCATTTTGGTTTGGATGAATCAGAACTTTTCTTTTATCATATAAAAAAGTTCTGTAAAGATTATTTTTTAAATATCTCAAAAACTTTTATAGTTATATAAATTATTTCGGTCTCGTTTGGTGATGGTTTTTGGGATTATAAAGATAAAATTTACAGAATTTTTAAATTAAACAAATTTTAAACGCAAAAACTTGTAAAAATTTGATTAAATTTTGTTTTGCAATACCTACAACTGATTTTAAAAGATCCTGAAAATTTTCAAGGTGTTTTTTAAGATATGAATTTTTAAACTAAAAGTTTTTGCAAACTCTAAAAAAAAAAATTATTAAATCTGAAGTTATTTTTAAATTAAAGTTTGCAATATTTTTTTAAGGTTCGAAAATTCAATTCATATACCTCTATAACAATGTATAACTTACAGAAATCGGACATTAAATAAAAGGTTATATTAAAAACCGGGTTAGCTACAGGATGCCGAAAAAAAAATTTTTCACTCCTGAAATACTCTCTAAATCACTTGAAATAAATTGACATTTTTTAGACCCATACGGATCAGTTTCCAAGCATGCTCAAATTAGTCACTGTTGAAGCAAGATGTGGGTTAAGTGATATGGTTTTTTCAAGCACATGTGTATATATACATACATGTTTAAGTATATTAATTAAATATTTAATTGACGTTATAAAAAACAGTTATTTCTAATTCATTTAACCCCAGATCCATCAAATGTCATTTAACAAATACCGCTATCACTTAATAGCACTAATAACGCAAGCCTATTATATAAACTACATATACATACTTACAGTGGCGGACAAACAAGGAGGGAAGCGGGATTTTAACAAGTTTTGGCTATTTTTTATATTTTTCTTGTTTATTATTTCTTTATTAAAGCATAGCTCACTATCCAACAAAAACCACGTAATTCCGAATTTCAAATTCACATTTTCCACAAAAATTAGGGAATTAGGGTTCGTCAAAAATGAAACATTTTATTCAGAAATTTTAAAATAAATCCTAGGTGTGCAGTTTTGCAGTGCATTAAATTTTAGTTTAATAAAGTGCACGTATGAAATAGCTAGGACTTACCGCTGGTTTTGGCATTTTTCTGACGGTGTCCCTAATTTTTTCCATATAAAGTAAGTAAAACAATTTTTTATATGGAGGAAAATGCAAAACACCGTCAGCAAAAAATGCCAAAAATCAAAACCTAGGTATTTTAAACTTAACTAATGAAAGTAAAATTTAATGTGCTGCAAAACTGAACTGCATACCTAGAATATATTTTAAAATTTCGGAACAAAAAGTTTGAAATTTTTATGAACATTTGTTGAAATTCGTAGATTTTTTATAAATATTGTACAAAGTTTGAAATATTTATTTACGTGGTTTGTAAGAGCTATACTTTTATAAAAAAAAAATAATAATAAACATTAAATAAGCAAACTTGTTAAATTGTTGCTTCTCTATTCGTTTACCCGCCATCGTACATCCATACATACTTACGTACATACATGTGTACAGTTGATACAAGATTAAATCATTAAAGATTGGCGAGAAAAAATTTTAATTTTCTGCTTATGGAAAAATTAGCCGATAAAGCTGTAAATAACTGGAATAAGAAAAGTAAAGAAGTATGGAAATCAACTAAAGAAGATGTGTCTTTCGCTACAGCCAGTTGATTTATATAACAATACCTATGTATGTACATGAATACTTAGCGAAATTTATTTCGTCAATTAACTCCGAATCGAGCTGGCCCGGCCCTGCCTTGCTTTGCTGATTGCCAACTTCGGGTTGCGAGCTATTCAAATATGCGGCCAGCAGCTCATTCTTTTATTTACAATTTATTAGCTTAAGCAAAAGTCAAAGCCGCCAAAGATTTATTTGTTGTTGTTCATTTGTTGTATAATCAACGGGAACAACCATACAAATTTCTAAGTGGATAACTAGATAAAACACGAAAAAAAACGTAATTATAATTAAGAAGATTAAAAGTCAAATAAATGGGTGAACTTTTGGCTGAATACAGGCGAGCGAAGCTGAAGGAATACATACATACATATCATCGATGTTTTTGCAAAACCGTCTATCTTACGGCACTCAAATTTTACAGGAAAGCGAAAAAAAGTTTTTTTTTTTGCAGGCATTGCCTTGATGGGCGGTATTTTCTCTGGCTATTATTTTAAAAATCTGTTGTTTTAATAACGATTTTCCGATTTTTATGCATAAATCTCGATGCCCGGAGTTCAGGGCTATCAAATCTCATTTTCGCCACAACGGCGATTTAAGCGGTTTTGCAGCTGGTCGATGGGCAGTTTTGCAAAACCATCGACGATATGAATAACAACGGTGGGCGGCATATATTTAAATACATATGTATATAATAAGATAGGAAATACTATTTTTCTTAGGAAATTGCTTCGGAAAATAAAAAAATTAGTCAGCTGTTCACAAAACTTGCGCAACCTTTTACTGGCTTTGCGTTTTCATACATGCTTGTATGTTTCTCTCATTGAGAGCAAATGTTGGTTTACTCTCAGAAATTTTGGTTACTGGATAGTTTCTTACTGGAAATATCGATAACAGAGCTATGGTATTGCAGAGGAAAAGGTATAGCTACACTTGCGAATACGTTAAAACTGGGTCAAACGTTTGTACAATCAAAAAATATTTAACCGCCATACTGAAAAGCGCTGCAAGCTATAAACTTTTTATTTTCTGCATTTAAACCAAAATTTTAATTAAATGACTGCACTTGAGTGCGAGTATGATTAAACTTCCAATTAAAATCACCCATAACTGTGCCAACTAATTGCAAATAAATTACCTAAGCAATTAGATTCTACAAAGTGCGCCATAAATACTGACTACTCGGCACAACAATTTCACTCCGTTTCTGCGCTCTTAAAACTGTAATAGCATTTTGAGCGCGAATTTGTGACTTAAATGTATATTTTGCAAAAGTAAATGCCTTAAAGTAAATCTACTTTAGTGCAATTATTTATTTCCATATATGTATGTACATTAGGGTGGTACAAAAATGCATGTGGAAAGAGTAAAGTCGAAATTTGTATGCTCTCAACCCCTAGAATTGTTCTATACCGAAAAAATATACCCCTATATTTTATTTTGAAATCAAAAAATATTTAGAGGTCGCTCAAAGCGGCTAAAATTTTCCATGTATTTTATATGGCCAAAAAACTTTTCTAAGAAATGGTATAGAATTCTTAAAAATCAATATTTTTCTATCGGAGAACTCTGTTTATCTGCAGGAGATTCTCAGTAATAATACCAAATTTTTTATTTGACCATTTTTTCATCGCAACTAAAATTTATAGGTTCGCTAAAAACCCACAAAAACCCCGAAAATGCAAAAGGGCGGATAATAAAAAAGCGTTAGTATTAAAAAAAAAATTGTTAAATAAATAATTGGGTATTATTATTGAAAGTCTCTTTAAAGAACCAGAGTTTTCAGATCGAAAAATATTGGGTTTCAAGAATTATATACCATATCTACGAAAAGTTGTTTTTCCCCATATAAAAATATGTACATACATAGAAAATTTTGAGCTACCTCTAAATATTTTTTGATTTTAAAATACAAAAATTAGGGGGTTTATTTTTTTCGATATAGAACAATCCTAGGGGGTGAGACTCCGACTTTACTGTTTTTGGACCACCCTAATGTACATGCCCACATTGCATAAGTACATTTATACATACATATATGTATACTTATGTATATCTACAGTGGTCGTAAAAATTGTAGCTACATCAGATATCGAACAGTTTTCACAATTTACTTTTTTTCTTATTTAATTTTAGTTATATATTTTTTTTTTTAATATAGCTCATGGTTTAACAAAAGCAGTGTAAAGTTCCAAACTTTGCGCAATATTTAAAAAAAAAATCAACAAACTTTCGTAAAAAATCGAGTAATTTTTAACCATTTGAAACTTGCACTGTAATAAACCAGAATTGAATGGGCTACAAAGTGCATACTAAAAATCCTTCTAAGAAATCTAATTAAATAGTTCAAAATTTTTACGAAAGTTGAATTATTTTTTTTCTTCTTCTTTGATATTGCACTAAGACTGAAACTTGGATTTACACGGTTTTTGTTAAAGAATGAACTGTAATTTTTTCGATCACTGTATACATATGTATATGTACGTACATACATATGTAAATCATTTTAGATATTCAGCTTGTTTATACTTGCATTTTTCCCCCCAGCATTTAGCCGTTCGCCATCTAGAGACGTACGACAATGTACATTACGGCTAAGTGATGGACGTTTACTTTACGTACTAACTTAACTGACTAACGACTAACTTAACTAAGTTGTGTGCACACTGATGTGGTGGTTCACGTAACAATTGTACAACAACAACTACTAAAGCGAAAAAATCACAAGGAACTCAACGACGACTGGCGACAGCAGTTATCGCGTATTGCGGCTTATTAGCGAGAGGCCACTAAACTGCGATGGGTAGTACGAGTACTTAGTGTGCATTGGGCAACCACCCTTCGGTCCTCCCCAATGACCTAGTGCCAACGCGCGCAGTCACACAAACATACATCCAATGTATACAATATGTACATATGTAAATATGTAAATTTAGATCGTGCATGCAAAACTGAATGTTGAAATATGTCCAACTGACTGACTGACTGACTGCTGTTCCATGGCATGAAAATCGCACGAAAGCTTTACTTTGCAAACAGGGATGCCAACTCATTTTTTTTCTTTCTTCCCGCAGGCCACCGCGAAATTCCCAAATTTTCGGTGGAATTCCCACCGTACTGGCATAATTCGTTCGTTATATAGGCATTCGTTATATTGGACGAGCACTGTATGCTGCACTCTAGGTAAGTGATTCCCCGCAACAGGCAGCTCATTCCCCGCAACGACATAAATTCCCCGCAAATCGGGCAATTTGCCGGCAAGTTGGCATCGCTGTTCGCAATATCTACTATTTACTGCCGTTGGCCAACCATCTCTCATCCGTCTACATTCCATTTCCCATATCCTCACAGCTCACAACTGATGCACGCGAATTCTGAAGCGATTACCTACTTGCGATTATTTCCACTTTGTTGAGGTAAAGGCACTGCAGATGGCCCTAGGCGAGGTAAGGGAGGTACATAAGACTGCGAATCGCTACTAAATATACATATTTTGTAAAACAGCTTTTAAAGCAGCAGTCACAAGCGTGGTTGAAACTAGAAAATCGCATAAATTATAGGTTCGCGGTTAGGCACTCTAGCAACAAAAGGGTCAGCAACAAAAGTGAACAAATACACATATGTACATACATATGTATGTATAGCAGTCGCGATATTAAAGCCTGAAAAATCTTACACTTTTAAGTGTGTAGTGAATTGCTTATAGTATATATTTGTTAAATAAATTGGTTACACTGATTTGGAAGAAATAGTAAAGTTAAAAGTTGTATGCCTTCCAGGAGCTGCACAGACTTGACTTGCAAGAAAGCCTAATAGACGAACTACTCTAATTTCATGGTGATAATGACGGCTTCGATGTTCAGGATTTCGCCTATGAGATTGACATCCTAATCAGTGGTGGTTTTGAAGACACCAATGCCTCACACACAAATTGTTTTATTCTATTTCTACACTTATCCGCGCCCTTATTGGAAAACCCTTTAGATTTATTAATTTATTTGGACCTGCCGGAAGCTACTGGAGCGCAACTGGGACATCAGACCTAAATTGGCAAGTGGGATTAAAAATTTTAAAACCCATCCAAATATACGCTTCGTTGCGTAGTGGAAGGAAACAGCAAGGAAGTCCCCGCAGACCAAACTAAGTAAATTGCAGAGACTTGCTTGCGTTGCCGCCGCTAGCGTAATGATAACCACACCTATCGCGACACTCAAGGCGCTTCTGGATTAGCATTATCTACTTTTTTTCATAGGTAAACTTAGCTTTACTCCTCCGAGGTAAAACTACAAACTCAACTTCAATATAATTTTCCCAATTAGAACCAACTGGGGCATTGAACGAACAAACCAAGGGGAAAATAGCCAATGCGGAGGCATGGTGTCCGAGCAGATGTCGATGGTATACAATCTATAAAGCTCCATGAAGTGGCAAATATGCTCCCCAGGAAAGGGTCTGCTCAGGCGATCCTTCACCGGTCAGCCAAGAAGCTCGCATATCGGTTTGAGCCGAGACCAAAACCTTCGCCTATTGTCTATCTGCTTTGCGATGTTCCGCATACTTTGTTATATATTAAAAATACCTATCTGTACTTTTAAGTCGCAAGACTGTAACAAATAAATAAATAAATAAAAAGTTGTTCACACCAACGCGGCCTGGGCTTCAGCATTTGGTTCCTTTATTTCATTTCGGGGGCGCCTTTGCTTTCACCCATACGTACGACTTTTGCAGGACAACGAAATCGTCACACCCGTCGCACAAGCGAACAGCAGCTTAGATCGCTTCTAGTACATGAGCGTGTACTGTAATAGCGGCGAACAAAACGAAAAGATTTCCATAGCAAAGAAATGGTGTCAAAACAAGAGTTTTGGTGACTTCTAATGCTAGCGACTAAATATAGTAAATATATATCCTCGATAAAACCACAAAGAAAAGGGTCGCAGAGATAGGTTCATTGCATGCACTTCTCAAGTGTCACATAGCTAAACAAAGTTGATGGCACCTCAAATAATGCTCCGCCTAGATTGACGCGCCCTCCATAAACTCTTTCCGGAGTTTATAAACAGTCTCTGTATGCGTTACAACCAAGCAAAGGCGGTAACTGATCGTTACGATTGGCCACAGCGGCTAGCCAAACAATTTTTAATTGAATATGTTTTTACTAAATCCATACAGCCATGGGGGAGACCATTCACTGAGTTATTCAACGAGTGATCTTATTACTCGCATTCGCATTCGTTAGTCCCACTTCCGAATCTACTGAAATGTCAAATGAATGAAAGAAAGTAAATCGAGGAGTTTTTTGAAGAAAATTTAGAAAAAAAATTAAAATTTATTGTTTATATTTCGCCCATTTTTAAAGCACACTCTTCATTTCTTTGGACATATCATACCCTAAACGAACCTTCGGTGCTATTCGAATATTATCACTGCGAAACCAACAAATACATCCTCAAAAGCGTTTGAACTTTACACCACATAAGTAAGGTATCGCGTGTCGTATCGCTCTAATGTGCACCGTGCCTAAGAACGATAAGAAGCCGCGTTGTACCTGAATTAATGACTAACCGGGCCTGCACTAAATCAGCTTCTTGACAGTCCCCTCCAACTTTCTTGAGTTTGTGTACTGTGTGTATGTAAGTGCATAGTATGTATGACTTATGTGAAGGCTACACCCAGAAAAAAGTCAGCTAAAAATATATTTCCCTCATCAACACATGATTTGATAACTATAAACAAATAATGTAATTGTAACCAAATCATGTGTTGAGAGAAACATATTTAGCTGACGTACCTGAATTCTTTTCTCAGTGTACCCTGCAGAAAAAAATGATCAATTGAATAAAAATAACCAACTTGTTGTTAGCCTTTTTGCGGGATTTCTATAAAATATATAACATGTAGTTAGCTACAAAAAGCTAACTTAAAACTAGGTCAAAAGTAATGCACACGTAATCGCGAGATTGTTTTTCGTCATACAAATTTTACTTTGAAACTTACTTCACAAATAATTTTTCGAATTAAGAACAAATAAATAGAAGATCGAAATTTTAAGTCTGACGGAGTTCGAATATGGGACCCCCTACAGCAGAATATGTAAACATAAAAATATGAGATATAAAAAAAAAGTAAGTCAATAAAAAAGTAAAAATAAAATTGCTTTTCACAAAAAGGAAAAGGTTATCAATTCGTCGGAATATATATATTTTTTTAATGTATGTTGCCGCATAACTTTGGACCACGTGAACCGATTTGCTAATTTGGTTTAAATTCGATCATTGGATCATGAAGAAATTACCGATAATCTTGAATTTTTATATGAGAAATGAAGTCGGCTTATTTTTTTTTTTGCTTAAAAATTACTTGTTCTTATTGATATTTTACGTCCAAAAGTAGTTAAATACCAGTTAGTTGACATCTAATGCAGAGAGAGAACCACCCTTGACTATTTCGCGGCCGACGCCATAAAAATATAGTCAGCTTTCCTCAAAGAAAATATACAGATAATAATGACCTTTAGTCCTTTCTAATTAACTTCAAGTTAACTTATAGTTAGATACATTTCCCGCACGGTAGTCCCAGCTACTCCAGGAACGATGGCATACACATTTAAGTTACATACATTAGCATGTATAGATGTATAAACATAAAAAAAGATACACTCGTCATTTAACCAACGCGAATTAATGTTGCAAAGTGGAAAAATAATAATTTAATTAAATAAAAAATTTAAAAAATATGTACTATGTACAATAAATTTGAGTAAATAATTGTTCGTATGTAACTACATATTCGACACCACACCCGAACGCTAGATACCAGTAATGGAGCGTCTGATAGCAACCAGCTACTCCAGCTGGACGATATTTGCTGCTCGAAAATCTTTGTGAGCCTGCTCTATGACTAAGTGCTCTGTTTTTACAATAGGTAAGTATAAATAATACTGGAAAGCTTAAAATCACTATTGGCGGCTAATGCTACTGCATGTACAGCGTCTACAATTTTATAAGGCAAACTTACATATACATATCGATGGCTGAGTGGAAGATCGACCTATCTCGGCAGCCAGTTCAAAAACGCTCTATCTCAAAAAACTTTTCAAGAACGCCCTATTTCAGAATTTAATTGAAAAACACCCTATCTCAAAATTCGATTCAAAAACGCCCTATCACACTTCAAAATGTATTGAAAATATGCTTATATAGGGCGTTTTTGAATCGGCAGCTGAGATAGGGCGTTTTTGAAACGAATTCTGAAATAGGGCGTTCTTGAAAAGTTTTTTGAGATAGAGCGTTTTCGAACTGGCTGCCGAGATAGGTCGATCTTCCACTCAGCCATCGATATATGTATTGGTTTTCTGATATACACATTTTCTTTTTTATTCCTTTTTATTGCAGCGTTGGAGAGCTGCGCACAATGCCCAAGGTGATGGACGATGAAAGTGGTTGGCGGTGTACCTGCTGTCAGCCCGCTGACGTACATAGTTATTTATTTTGCGATTTTTGTAGTAGTTACTAAGCTATGCTTAAATATACACTAGGCGACTAATGAAAGTTTACACCTTATTTTAATATAATATTTGCAATTATGTGCATGCAAATTTTTTGCATTAATTATTTATGAAAATATAGTTCTATAGTCTATAATATGAACCATATATGTACAAAAATCAAAGTTGAGAATTTTTTTGTTAACGGATTTTTGGACTTTTTTCCATATAAGCGTGAATTTCTTATGAAATAAAATACGGGAGACCGTTAGCAATAAAATTTCAAAAGATTAACGCCAGTTTTGGTTAATTGCACTTGCTTTATAAAAAAAAAAAACAGAAACGCAGTCTCCTAAAAAAAATCTCAAAATTCAACGGGATTTGAAATTTGCACTTCATTAGACTAAAATTGAATGGGCTATAAAAAAAACTACATACTCGAAAAGTTTTTAGAAATTCTGAATAAAAAGTTGAAAATTATGATGAAATTTTTTTGAATTTTATATAAAGTGTGAAACTTTGATTTATATGGTTTATATTATAGAATGAACTATATTTTCATAAATAATAAATGCTAAACAATTTTTATGAAAATAATTTTGAATATTATCTTAGAGCAAGGTAAACACTTTCATTTGTCACCTATTGTATCTAAGTATGCATATATACATACATATGTTCGTATATATGTATAATGTACATTTTATATACTTACATACATATGGAATTCTTCAATAATATCAGCATATCTACATATTTTATCAAATTAAATAGGCGACGACGATTTTCGAACTTGTACGTACATATGTACATACATGCATACATAAGTATGTACATTAGACTGCATCACTATCCATACAAAAAAAAATCGGTACTATTTTTCCATTGGAATTATAAAATCTATTATATTTTAAGACGTCCACCAAAATATTTCGAAAAAATATTAAGATTTAAGTGAGCTGCACCAATTTCAAAATACCTCCAAAAATGGAGTTTTTTATGAATAAATTTACTTTCTTAAATTTTTTTTTTTGAAAAAATCCCCTCAAATGACAAAACGGCTGAAGCTTAAAAAATTTGCAGAAAAATAGTTTAAAAAAATTAAAAAAAATTTGAACGGAATCGTAATTATGAGATTTTTGAGGCTGTTTTTTTTACTTTTTTCAAAGATTCGTATAACAAAAACTTGAATAACTGAATTTTTCTCAACCTTTTTATTTCTTTACTAATAAACTCATTCAAAGGATGAAAGAGAAAGGTAGGATGAAGGAACGTCATTCAAAGTTGAATTAAGATGTGTTGGTATTTGAAAAAAAAAATATTGGGACACGAATGACTTTTTTTTTTGACATAAATAAAAACAGTGTGAAAACACCTTTCAACTGAGATCCCATAAGTCTAAATCAGAATAGTTTTGGCCCAGTTATTCAAGTTTTTCGTAAATCAATCTTTGAAAAAAGTAAAAAAACAGCACCAAAAATTTCATTCTTACGATTCCGTTGAAAATATTTTTAAGTATTTTTATGCAGATTTTTTAAGCTTAATCTGTTTTGCCATCTGAGGGCACTTTTTTCAAAAAGTTCTTTACGAAACTATTTTTATTAATAAAAAACTCCATTTTGGAAGGTATTTTCAAATCGGTCCAGCTCACTTGAATCTTTATATTTTTCCCAAATATTTTGGTGAACGTCTTAGAATATAATAGATTTTATAATCCCGGAGGAAAAACCGCACTTTTTTTGGTGATGCAGTCTAATGTACATACATACATATGTATATGGTATTGTTTACATTTCGCTTTGCTAAAAGCTACATTCCATTACTATGTTTATTGTTTTTCTTTTCTAGTTGCTTTCAGTTATGCGTGGTTTTATGTAATTTTAATTAAAGTCAAAGTCATAAGCAAATGATAATAAAAAATGCGCACATACATACATAAGTACACTGCCAGATATGATACTATACTACTATATCCTGCATTAGAAATAGATATGTATGTATTTATGAGTATAATGGTGCATATTTATGTAATTCGTAATCATGGAAGTATGTCATGGGATATAGACTTTTAAGGCAGCACATGAAAACAGCGTTTATTAAAAATATTTAAAATGCAGACTAACGAAATCACTTGCATATCCATTACATAGTTACATACATATCCGTGTGATACATAGATAGTATACATATGTAGACACCTTTTAGTGGCATGCGTTATAAGGTTAAACTTTTTCACACCTTAATGTGACCTTTCAGTGGCAAGTGCTCTTTTATGACTTAGCTATGTACATTAATGCTTTTGTTTTGTACGCACATACATATGTATATTGAAGAGGCTTTAAAATGCATAAGTAGTACTTAGTGCTGCAAAAACATCGATGTTTGAAACTATTGATTTTTTATGTTTTTGCCAATAAAACATCTTTTCTTGGGAATTTAAACTTATTGTTTAAAGTTTAAATCCACCCTGATAATTAAAAAAACATAGTTTTTTAACAAATTACAATAATTATTTTAAAATTATCCGTTAATTAATTTAAACTTTAATTTGACTTATATTTAAGGTCACATTGAATATTACAGGTTATTCATTAATCAAATGAGAAATATATAAATATTCATAGGGCAACAACTCGATTAAATTGTTATAATTAATGTCTTAATAAATAAATTAAATATTTGCTATATAAAGCAATAACCTAGGGTACACTTCGGGTTTTTAGTCTAAATTTTCCCAATTAGAGATCGAATGGCACTGACAAAAACATTTGTATGAGTGATAATGTCCCTAAACACGCTTGGTACGCTTTTGCGTAAAAATTCGGCTAAACTGTTAAGGATTATGAGTTTATTACGCCTTAGTTTGTATATTTCTTGCTTGTCCCAAATCAGCCACGGATAAAATGTTTAATAATGGCATATGTTTCGAAAAACCCCACTATCGACCGTGCTCCGAGGTTTTTGCAGCTCTACATAATAAGTGGGGATGTGTGCGTTCTTCTGGCCACATGTGCTAACTTTTATATGACACTTTCGATGGAGAAATCTCATACGAGCGCTCATATTTAATACGCACAGTGGCTAGGTTTACAAGAATTAGAGATATACATACATACATATATACATATATATATATATATATATATATATATATAAATATATATATGTACATAAGTACACTCGCAAAAAAAGATTAGGTGCCAAATTCAAGATGACAGTGTTTGTAACTTTTGTTTACTTATTTTTAATAATTTTAATTTAAAATATAGCTCGATTCATAGAAGAAACAACATTCATATATAACATTTGCAAAGTTTACACAAAGTTCACAAAAATTTATAAAATCTCAAAAAGCGTCTTAAATATTTCAAACTTTTTATTCAGAATATAGACGGGACTTAATGGTTTTGCTACAACAATCGCGTCGTACAACTAAACGTTCCCGAGACAGTCGAGTCGCGGTAACCGGAATGACCCAGATTCATATCTGGCCAAGGACTTTCACTCCAGCATCATTGCGACAACAATTAAAAACTGAAAAGAGCCGCTCACAAAGAGTTCTATTATCTACTCCTCTGTATAGCTTAGTAGCGGCTTTTCTCTGCCATTAGAATCTCCTGCCAAAGATATGCATATGACATAGTCATCATTCAATAGGTTTACAACTTACGTAAAGATTATCTGCCAAATTGGGGCTCAATATTTATTGCAAATAAGTAAATAGCCATTATTTCTTTCGCCATGAAAAGAAAGCTGCCAAGAAGGAGGCAAAAACCTCTTAATACGGTCTTGGTTAACTAAGCCCGCGAGGTCACACGCACGGGACTAAATAATAAAAAATTAAGAAATTATATAAAAATTAAGTTTAACGTTTTTTTTTTTTATTAAGTTTATTTCAGGAACAATCAAGTGCTGCTTGATATTCTCAAACAAAGATCATACAAATTTTCGATTTATAAAACAGTTAAAATCTTTTTTTTTATGAATTTGGGTCTAAATATATTCTGTGTTCGTATGGAAAAGGAGCTTATGTCGAAAGGCTGACTTTAGTATAATGCGGCATTCCTTTTATTCTATAAACGACAAGGACTTTTTTGAAGAGACTTAATGAGAATATTGACTTGCTAGTATCGGAATTATTTCTTGCACGTTTATTTGCCAAAAGTTGTTCAACGGCTCAGCGCCAGTGAGTAATTCGCAATCGTATGCCGCGAATGCCGATTTATACTAAAGCCAGCCTTTCGACATAAGCTACTTTTCCATACGAACACAGATATAACATAACTATAGAAAAGGCCGAGAAAGAAACTTGAATAAGTATTGCTAGAGAATGGCTTAAGAAAGGAAAAATTATATCCTCTACGAATATAGACTTTCCAAAAAGTGACATGAGAAACGCCATAGTTTCCGAAAGGTGGTTTAAAATAGGCTTATGCAACAAACCAACTTGGAACAACTCCTTTCAGAGTTTTCACCAGAAGCAAGCTGCATATACAGATGGCTCGAATGTACCAGAAGAAATTCTTGCAGTGATCTTTCGACCCAACAATTCGCAATTTCGCGTAGGTATTAAAGAAATAAGAGAATCCTTATACTAAGTGACAGCCAGGCTGCGCTGAAAGCTCTCTTATCATATGATCTACGCAAGGTCGGGATATATGTAAGTAGTAGACTTATCACCTTTGTCGTTTTTGCAATGAAGAGACGCAATCGCATATCCTCGTTAAGTGTGACGCCGTCTGTGGAAGAAGTGAGAGTGCAGGATTTATGTGGCCACAGTTTGAGAACATTCGCCCCCTATCCCCGGAAGTTCTTATGGACTTTCTAAGTAATTTAGGCTTAGAATAAGTGTTGTGAAGAGTGGAAGACACAACAGATTTTTATATTGAAGCACATATGTACTTATTTCATATTAACATCCATCTATTTAGGAGCTTTCTTTAGTCTGAAAATATTCCAGAACAATATATGGCCTCTTATTGGAGCTACATAATAAACAAGACTGAAAATTATGTAAGCCCGACATTAAAAAACACTGTTCTTATGTGTGTCAATGGACGAGGGCAACGTCAACAGAGACGTCGCTAGAAAAAAATTAGCACGTCCATGTCGAAAAAGTAAACATTTGAATATATTTTGTGAAATCTTCATTAATATTGCGCTGACTTTGAGTTGTCTACGAGGAAGACGGTGCCAATTGGTTTATTATTTCTAATGCATACATATATATGTATGAATGTACTTTATATGTATGTATTAAGTAAAATATTCACTCATGCATTTAGTCACCTAAATACATATGTATGGAATCAATGGAAAAGTAATAAATCTTAACAGCAGCAATTGAACAACAACTACAAAGGCAACAAATGTCCTTCAAAAGTAAACAAAAATGAGTAACACGTTTTGAAGAAAGAAAAAAACATATGTTTTGTATACATAGGTAACTAATTCTTTAAATTGACATCTGCAGTGAGCTGTATATTTACAGGTAGCTAAAACGTATTTAATTTAATAAATAAATAAATGGAAATGTTACTTTGACTTAGGCGGTTATTACTTGTGCCCATAGATATTCGGCAGGTACTCATGTACTCATTGTATCTTGCCTACAAAAACGTTTTTATCTTAAAAAATTATCTCATTTCACAGCAGCTTTTGGCAACTTGCCACTAAAAACAGATAAAATGAACAAGAAAAATACTAAAAAAAAAATCAACAGTTTGCACATTTAGACTCAATAAAAAATGCGGTACGTGCGCTTATACGGAAAATGCTCATATGTTTTAAATACATACATTTTTTAATTTGCTTCATCTTCGGAATTTGTATACTCATGCATGTGTTGCAGCCGCAATTAATTTGAACAGATCCCAAGAGATAACTTGAAAAACAGGATATGCAATATTTTAAAACAGCTTCCTGTCCAGATCAAAACTATTAACTAGTTGAGATTCACCCATCCAAGGGCGAAAGAAAGGAGAAAATCAGAGAGGGAGTGAGAGAGTAGACAAATGCAAGAAGAGTTTTCTATTTTGAGCAGAAATTAACAGATTTGAATCAGGTTCAACACGTTTCTGAGTAGCAAAAGCAGCAGCACCTCGACAAAAGTAAGAATAAAAATTTCAAAGAAAAAAATTGCTGCTAAAAAGAACCGAAGCGCAAAACTAGCGGAAGGTATGTAGGAATTCATAAGAAACATAGAAAGAGCAATCGGGGAAAAAGTTAATAGTTTCACCGGGGGCAGCGCACCCAAGTGGGACATAGTGACGCACAAAATCGGCGACTACAACGGAGACAAGTGTGCGAAATACATACAGATGTAAGCAGGCGCCTAGAAAATAAGAAAATGAAGTGTGAAGCGGTAGCAAATGCCGCAGCTCAGTAGCACAATTTTACAAGTTGTTAGTGGAAGTTCAGCCACGCGGAAGATACGATGATCAGATCAACATATCTACAAGTTGCTTTTTATTCGCAGCCACAACGTACCTGTCATAGACGTCGACAAAGAAAGCATTCGAAGTAGGCCATACTGGGCTTACCAAAATGAAATTGTGGTTGCCGATAAAATATCTTGAGAATGGATTAAGCCCACTGCAGAAAGTGTATAAGAACTGCAAAGAAGTTGTGCAAGATTTTCATAAGTGCGTTGAGCGTCAACTGATTTTATGATCAGCAGGTTGAATTGTTCCTACAGTTGCTAGCTTTTAGTTTGGTAGCTAGGCATTTGGGCAACACAAACTACATACTTAAGTACGGGCGTCACCACTTTTGCTCACTTCATTCAATGCATACGCAGATTCTCGTTCACATTTACCCAATTATCTGCCACTGGTTTGTTCGTTGTGACCAGCAAATGCCAGCCAGTGAGTTTAAAAATAAACTATGGAATCATTCAACGTACTATACGCTCGTGACACCCACAGCACCCATTAGTTGTGGACTCATAAATTTATATACGTAATAATTTTACGTTTTTGACAAGACTTCTGATTTTCCAATAGTAACTTTTTCCTTATGTACAATGCATCTTTAATACTTAAATTTTTGTAATATCTATTGTTTATTTGAATAACATTTTATTTACCGAGTCCAAATTGAAAAGTGAAGATACTTTTTTGATGAATCCACCACCACTACCACTGCCCTCTGGACGCTTCTTCTTGCGCGTTGTCATTTTGTTACGCCACCAACCCTGATCCTCAAGTAATTATCCTAGTTATTGCTTACGAAAAGGCACTTTTTGCTATATGAGATTTTCACGCTTTTTCTGTCACTAAATACACAGTCCGCCAATTGCTACGGATGTCACTCGCTGCGCTATTGCGCTCGTTCGACTTTATTTCAAATTCAATTCAGAATTTCTTTACGCGCACGAAAAAAAAAATAAAAAATTTACACATTTGATATACATATTAGAAAAACACTGCGCGCTGAGCTAAAGCTACTTCTTCCTCCTCTTCGTTTTATTTCAAACACCTTTCGTATTTGTTGTTGCACGGTTTTGTTGTCCACCTTCTCCGTTCTCTGCAGCCTTGCTATTTCTCTCGTTTACTTTCTGTCACTTTTTGCCTCTCAGCGGCTTCTTCGCGTGCTCCAACACTATTGAACTACCACCATTGCTTCTTTTGTTGCTACGTTTACAACTGCCTTAATTTCTGTTTTGTTGCACACGACAATTTACTTTTTATAGTAATGTATTTTTAGCACATTTGTTATTTTTCCCCTTTTTCGTCCATGGAGCTGTGCGTCGTTTTTACTCAAACCGAAAAATTGTCCGCGAATGCTACTACCGCAACACTTTGCTGACGATGAACATGTAATAACGCGGCAATAGCAATAGCACAATGACACCGCCTTCAGGCATTGCTCTCGCTACGACCGCTCAGCATTACAAAACCACCAAAAAAACATTAGCACAAAAGCCGCTACAGTGTTAGATTACTATATTTTTAGGAAACAGCAATGCGCTTTTGCGAAATATTACACTCTATTTGTTTATTTATTTTAAATAAAAGCAAAATTAAAGCTTTAACCAGATTTCCNTGTTTTGTTGCACACGACAATTTACTTTTTATAGTAATGTATTGTGGCGAATACTGCGGCAACACAAAGCGAACAACGAGAAATAGGCAGAATGTTCGAGGAATGACGTAGAATGTTCCACAAAGAGAAACGTCAAGTTGGATGAACACTGCGAACAGCGAGAAAAAGAGAATGAGCGATAAACTTCAGAACGTTCTAGAGTTGCCATAAGTGTGAGCGCAGGTATATAAGAGCCACGACACAGCGGAGTTGAGTTAGTTACGAAGTTGCAAGTCAGCAAGCTACAAGTAAAGTGAGCAGAGAAGCGAATTGCGAATAAGCAAGCTATAAGTTTAATTGTGTGTAACAAGTTCAGTAAAGCGTTGTAATTGCCTTAACAAGTATTGTAGTATTTTTACTGTATTAGCAAGTATTGTAAAATTGTTTGTTGTACAATAAAGTTAATTGTACTACAATTCGGTCATCGTTAGCATTTATTTAACAATCCAGCGATACGAGCCCGAGTATATTTGGGAAATCCCTCAAGGTTTCGAGGATAATCGTAACAGTATTTTTAGCACATTTGTTATTTTTCCCCTTTTTCGTCCATGGAGCTGTGCGTCGTTTTTACTCAAACCGAAAAATTGTCCGCGAATGCTACTACCGCAACACTTTGCTGACGATGAACATGTAATAACGCGGCAATAGCAATAGCACAATGACACCGCCTTCAGGCATTGCTCTCGCTACGACCGCTCAGCATTACAAAACCACCAAAAAAACATTAGCACAAAAGCCGCTACAGTGTTAGATTACTATATTTTTAGGAAACAGCAATGCGCTTTTGCGAAATATTACACTCTATTTGTTTATTTATTTTAAATAAAAGCAAAATTAAAGCTTTAACCAGATTTCCAATACGTCTACTGCCAGCGCAACATGTTTATCACTGCCACACATCGATACTCGAAACTAAAATTTTCACAAACTTTCACGCAGCTGGCAATGCCACACAACTATTTGACACTCACAAATTGAGCCTCTTTTTTTTGTCCTCTTTCATTGCTAAATTTATAACACTTTTCAAAGTCATTAAATTTACGCGCTTTTTCTACACTCTTTTACATTTCGCCACTTATAAAGTGTTGCACATTGATTAGAGGGAGTTTAGATGATATTTAACAACTGTTCAAACAATTAATTACGCGAAATTACCTATTTTTTCACGCATTCAAACGCCGCTTCGCCAGCAACACCCGAATCGGAAAAATTACGAAAACAAAAGTAAAGAGAAATAAAGAACATGAAAAAACGATTGGCAACATTTCAGTGAACTTGTTGCGGTCAACAGAGGTGCCATATTGCATGAATGTAGCAGTGCTGATTATGTTGAATAACGTGCTGTATACTTCAAGTATGGTGAATTTCTTAATTAAATTTTATACCCCGAAGTTTGTTTTATAAAAATTTAAAATTCATATACTGTACAGCTTGTGGCATAACATTTCCTTTTCACGTAAAAAATAATTTTTAATGTTTTTCTGATTATTTCTGTGCCGTTCAATAAAAGTTGCTTAAAGGCCCCACCTTTGCGTCACAGGGATGCTTTTGACTGACAAAACGCACACATAAGATGGCGAGACGGCACAATGAAAACGTTGCAAAGTGTGCAGTGCCACCATCCAAGGCATGGCAAAGAGGGGCTCACCACAGAATGGTGTTATGGAGGTAACTCTGCTTTAGATTGTGGTCGAAAACCACCTGCAAGAGGAGCTGTGATTACATAGAGACTGGAATGATGTTCTACTTTTAAGGAGAAGACAAGGGTAGTAAACCAGGGTATTAAATGATCTGCGAACGGCGGGCTCGCTATAAATCCTATTGGTCGGTTTCACACTGGAACATTTCTGCCACCAGAACGACTCTGTTGGCAAGAGAGACCGTGCGGTGAGGTAAAGTTTCTCAAAAAGTTGTTCCAGCTTCTACCCTGCATTAAAGTGGGAGTTCTTCAAAGTTCAAAGTTACAAATACATTCAAACGTCCAATACGTACACACATTTTGTTCTGCTGTTGTTCTGCTACTTTTCATTCAGTGTGAAACCATGAGAATAATTGTTCTGTCATTCTGGTGTGAAACAGCCCATTAAGACGGAACTCGTTATGTTCGCTAGGAACAAGGCGAATTCATATAAGGTGGTATAGATACGACAAATACAAAAATTCCTTTTTTGTTTTTGCATTTAGCGGGCCATTGTCAAATTTCAGCTATTCTTCCCCGAAGGAGAAAGGGCCGCAGAAAATGCATACACCCTTACGTTTTTACTCACTCGCTGGCGAAATACCAAATTTTGACAATCACACGCTATTCACAGCTGATGAAACAACACCACATTAGATAACTTCGCCTTGGATAGGAATTGTAATAAGTCCATTCACAGGCCTATTCTGCCTGTAACCGAACATTTTGTAACAAGCTAATTTTGTTACCAACAATTGTAACCACTTCTTGCAACCGCAATTCTATTTACCTTGGTAACGTTTAAATTTATTCAGCAATTCAACTATGGAGTTTTGTTGAAATTCTGGTGTTGCATATTTCACGGGGCAATATTTTGTTACCTGCTCATGAGATGGTAACAAAATTTACCGGTTACAAGAGTGTGGAGAATACGAAAAGGGTTTAAAAATTTACAGTAACTTTACTAACCGGTAACAAAATTTTTGTTACCAACGCAGAATAGGCTTGTCAATATCAAAAAATTGTTACGAATCGTTAAGAGTACTTATAAGTTTTTCGCTCTCTCTTGCAAATATTTTGGGTTATTGGATGCATTTCCAGTAATTCGAGAGCGTAACAACCCGAGAGAGCTGCAAATTTTTACAAGTAAAAACTGTTTAAGAGGATGATTTGATGAAACATAAATAAGTAAAAATGAATCAATAAAAATTAGGCTTTTAGAAATATTAAAAAATATTTAAAGTTGTGACTGGTGGGACATCTCCTTGTGACTGCTGTAAGTAATTATGCATGAAATAAAAGTTTCCATAGGCAAAAATTACAACTTCTTTTGATTTTTTTTTAATATTTTCCCACAGGTTCGTGAAATGTAGTCATTTAAAAAGAGGTTACTACTAAAATAGATCATACTTAAATTTATGTCGTTTTCCTCTTTTCAGTGGAATGACCCATATGTATGTATATCAAAACAATGAATATAAAAAAAAAAATATATATATATATATAAATATACTATAAAAAATAATAAATATACAAACCTCTTCGTCCAACGGTAAAAAATAAAATTCAACATGCCAAAACAAATCAAGTTAGGAGTTTATTTTTTATTTAGAAAACAAGCAAATACAAAAAAAAACTTAAAAAATACACAAGCAATCGGAATACATATAAAACATTTATTAATTAATTGTTACGAAATTACTCAAATAAAAATGGTTACAAAATAATGCAAAATTTCATCAAAAGAAAATGTCAAATTATTGGCATACATGTTGTGTATAACGAAAACACTCACCAACACAGTAACGATTAACTTAATAAAAAAAAAATAAGTGCAAAAGTGAACGTAAATGGTTCTACGGATACATACAGACTTGCAATAGGTGTTAAGGAAAAAATGAAATTGTTTACAGCAAGAAATTGGCAGGAAAACGAGCGTGTAAAATAATTGCTATGGCAATGGGGAATAAAAATTATACAAAAAAAACATTTCATTAGCGAAAGCAAGGGAGCGGAAACGGTAAATTGCTAAAGGTGCAAAGGCAAACGAGTGTGGAGGGAAAACGGAAGTAAGGAAGGCGCGCAGCACCCCATTATAGTTATGCTATGTATGTACACTTTGCTCAACTACCTCCAAACCAAAATATGTATGTACATATGTACATACAGTGTCGAACAAAAGTATTGTCACAGTGGATTTTTCGCAATATATGCAATCTTTTTATTCTAATTAAACAAAAAAACCTCTAAACTTTGTGCAAAATTTTAGAAATTCTAAGTTTGCAGTTTAGCCCAGTCAATTTTAGTATAACAAAGTGCAAGTTTGAAGCTGCTAGAGATACGCGTTAATTTAAAAAAAAATTGTTTCACTCTGGTTCTTCCATACAAAGTATTTTCCGACAATTATTTTTTGTATGGAGATGAGCAACACCTTCTACTAGAAAAATTTGCAAAAAATCAATGCGATTTTCTAGCAACTTCAAACTTGCACTTAAACTAGAATTGAATGGGCTATAAAACTGCATACTGAGAATTTCTAAAATATCTGAACAGAAAGTTTCAAATTACCATACATATTTATTTAATTTTCCTGAAATTTGCACAAAGTTGAAAGATTTTGTTTTTTTGTGTGGTATGAACATTTTTTTTTTTTTATAAAAAACTATCGAAAATAAAAAGTTTGCATATATTGCGAAAAATTCACTGTGTTCGTCACTGTATGTGTTTAAAAGCGTTTCAATAAATGAATTTAATAAGAAAATTGGAGAAATCGGCAGTGAAAATACGACGATGAAGCAATTCCATAACAAGGTAGTGGCTACTAATAATGTCTGGTTAAATTGCACACCAGTTGTGCAGTTGCTTTATTATATTGTATGTACATTAGACTGTACCACCTTACAAGCAAACAAAAAAGTGTGTATCTTTGCAGGGCAATTTGGAAAAAAATTTATTTAGGGTCCGCTTTTAACATTTTCCAGAGACACCTATATTCGCCTATATTTTTTTTTTGCGAAAGTTTAATGATTTTTGGTGCGCTTTAATCTACTGATAGTAGGGTGCTACGTTAGGTTGATAAGAACTGTGATCTGGTGAGTAAGTACTAGAACGGGATGCCCGAGGTTAATGAACTTTGCAACAAAAAAAAAAAAAATTTTAAGCACATCGATATATCATACGTTAAAATCCAACTGTAAATGCCGAAGATATGACGAATAATTTAAGAAGGCAACCCCCATATAAGCTGCGGCCAAAAGTCGTAACCGTACTACAAATTCGATGAAATTTCATGTATACGCTATTCCTGAGTTTGGGAAAGAAGAAATGTGGAAAATGATAAAATTCGATGAACTGCCACGCCCACAGCTTTTGTGGGCGAAAATGAGAAATGTTATCCGATTTTGGGAAAATTCAGAGAATATGCTTGTATGTTCTTTATTTTATGTACATACATATATATGTACATATACTCACAAAATTATGTGCGTAGAATTACTAGTGAAACTGTCTTATGAATTTCAGTAGATGTGTAACGCTGAAAGTGTTCTTCTTGCCAAAACGAACGAAACTATTGTGCCAATAATGAAAAAAAAAAACAATTACATTGAGGTTGATCACGCTTGCCTGGTTATCAGCTTATCTGGCTAAAAATTATTATTGTGTAGTGTATTTTATTGCTGTAAACTGAACAACCTCATACAGTAAAAGATGGATATGATTTTTTAGAACACAAAATTCTATTTTTTAAATTTTTATTGGCTCACTCGAAATTCATTCTAAAATTGCTATAAATATCACATATGTAATACTCCTATATTGGCAGTAAGAGCTAGTACCGTCCGAAAACACTACAGAACAGATATATCAATAAACACGTACGAAAGAAAAGGAACACTTACGTTCAAAAATAAACATGTACACAACACATATACAAAAACGACACTCAAGTACACAATACATTGACAAAAACGGTACTAGACTGTCTCGCTTGAAATATACATGAAAAAAATACTATGTGCCACAAGGAATACTGTGTAAAATTTTCCAAGCCAATTTGAATTTCTTTAAATTATACGACTTTTAAGTTAAGGCGTGCGAGTAAACGTGATAGCTGACAGTCTATGGCGCTACGAGGCGTATACGTTACATACACAGCTACGGGTGTATGAGCACGAGGTCTTATTTTTACTTTTTAACCGACTTCATAAGAAGGAGGAAGGTTATCGGTGCGTCGAAATATTTTTAATTTTTTAATTTTTTATTTCATTTATTTTTTATTTTATTGTTTATTTATTTTTTTTTGTTTTTTTTTTTGAATGTATGCTACCACATAACTTCTGACCACGTCAACCGATTTATATAATTTTTTTAAAGCAAAGGTGTTACCTCACAGGTGGTCCCATTCAATTTGGTTTAAATCCGTTCATTGGATGATGAAGAGATTAACGATAGTCTTAAATTTTTATATGAGAATTGAAGTCGGTTTTGTTTTTTGCTTAAAAATTACTTGTTTTCGTATATCTTTTTTTTTTAATTTAATGTAAATACAATTTCGCGATGTAATCTTATTCTTTACGCAAAATAGAAGATAATGCATTGTTTAAGATGGATATGCCACCATTTTATACCAAAAAACACGTTAATTTAAGTTACTTGCGACAAAATCTAAATTTTTTATATAAATATATTTTTTAAATTTTGCTATGAATCTGCGCAATCGCTTTGTTTGAAATTGGGTAGTCCGTTTTTACTATCTTTAGGTCACTGTAGGTAGTCCCATTTGGTTTCAAAAAAAAAATTTTTTTTTTCCAAATTGCCTTGTAAAAACACTTTCGATTCAAAGGTGTACGCTGAACTTTTTTTCTGGTACGGTCTAATGTACATAGTATGTATGTACATATGTACATAGGGCGCGCACGCTGGTGGAAGAGGTGCTACGCGCGCCCTGCTTTAGAAAGGCGAAAAGAAAATAATGTTGACATTTCCTATTGGAGCCAGTTTGCGCGTGAAATAAATAAAACGGGACTGTTACGAATTTTAGAAATAAAGTGTAGTTTGAGGTTGACTGTGAGACTGTGCTCGATTTGATTGAGGGAAAAAGAACTAATTGAAATAATTCACCAACTATGGGCAAATTGGTGTAATACGCTGCAGAAAAGCAAATCAAAAATTAGATGCAAAGTGTTTGTAGCGATGTTATTAATTAGGCATTTAAATCCAGAAGGGATAAAAGCAAGCAAGCGAAAAATTTGTAGGTGGGTACATATCAATTACCCATTTGCAGGCAATTAAAATGATAAATAGGCGACACACAAACGCCTGAGCTTGAGCTGTTGTTGTTATTGTATTGTTTATTAATGCTGTTATTATTGTAGACATTAGCACTTACAGCTTCGCTGCTTGCAGTGTCCACATTAGCACTACCAGGCTGCTGTTGGCGATTATGCTGGGACGCCGCTTCAGGTGAACGAGCCGCCTTGGCAACATTGACGCTGACGCCTTCAGTTGCTGCCGCAGCGCCTGTACCGCTTACTCCTGCGCTCTCTTTGGGTGCATCGCTGTCGCCATCGACTTTCATGCGCTGATTCTGTAAGTGAAAAAAGAAGAGAAAATGAAAACGTCAATTTGCGTTAATACTCGCAGTTAGTAAGTTATTATGTAAAAGTGGAAAATATTTACAATAAGAATATGCATTTCAAATTTAAATGGAAAATGCTACATATACTTATGCATGCCAGCATTACCATATTTTTAACTAAAATATGTATGTATAAGTATGCACTAAAATTTACATGGATAGATTTCTAGCGCGCATTATTACGCTTCCATAGCCTTATAATTCACGCTATCTACACACTTACATTAGCGCAGCAGCAGGCATACTGAGCACCGCCGCCACCATTGCTGTTGCTGTTACCCTTTTGACCACTATTGCTCGCCCCGCTACTAGTGGTGGGCGTCTTTGCTCCACCGACCGGTGTTGTTGCACTGTTGCTTGCATGCTTGCCAGTTGTTGGTGTTTGTGCTGTGGCTGCTGCTGGTGCTGCTGCTGCTGCCGGTGGCGCCACCAACTGCCTTCTTCGACGACGTATACGCACCGGCGAACGCGCACCGACGTAATTAGAAAAGCGTCGACGCGAATGTCGCACGATTGACACCCAGTCAATCATGATTGTTTTACGATTTCTTAACTAATATTTTTTTCCTTTTTTACCTCACTTTTATTAGCTCGGGATGTAACTATGTAATATTGATGCGCCTAAGAGATGCAGCGATTTCTATTCTCAAGTTACATACGTGATGACAGTACGAATGGAAATTATAATAGCGAGGTTTTAGTTTTTCAAACTATAATTTTATTTATTTTAATTACAGCTCTTGAAAGTTTTATGCGCTTTAAGTTTTTAGCACTAAATTTGCCATTATGAAGCAGTCTTTAATATCCTTCGATTTCAATTATCCATATGCATCAATTGCAATCAGTTGGGCATAACATTGAATATCGCTCCCTTTCGACGCGGATTCCACTTGGCATTAAATGACAAAAATTTTAATGACAAAGTTGGGCATTAAAAAATATCTGTGCCATTACGTTAAGTAAAATTGTCACTAAATTCGTTTCGACAAGGCATTTTTTAAAAAGCACACATTTCTCGCCATTTCAATGCCTAGTGGAAATTCGGCATTACTTTTGAAACATCATTATT
This sequence comes from Rhagoletis zephyria, assembly GCF_001687245.7. NCBI lineage: Eukaryota > Metazoa > Arthropoda > Insecta > Diptera > Tephritidae > Rhagoletis > Rhagoletis zephyria. The sequence continues at coordinate 49,911 of NW_016158716.1, forward strand.
AGAGATGAACGATTTTCAACAACAAGTGGCATAAGCGATATTGAAAACACAAGTGCACAAAGCAAATCTTCGATTTTTTTTCTTGTAAATTTTTTAATTTTTTTTAAATTGGGATTTGAGTATGTGTAAAGTGTAAATTTTTACTAAAAATATCTAAATTCAAACTTTTCTTTTAATTTCGCAACTAACGCTATATGAAGATTTTAGTGGTACACCGTATATAAAACCGAAAATTTCAAACTTTATTAATATATTTAATTTAAATTAAGTACAATCAAGGCATATTAAACAGGTAGGACCAATAGAGCAGATAATAAGGATTTTAGATTAGAATAAGAATTTTTCACCGAGGCAGTTTTTTTTCATATAAAAAATAAGCGTTCATACTTGGCATATTAGAAAATGCGTAACACGTACAAAAAAAAAAATAAATCAACGCCATTTTTAAGAAACTCCAAACTTGCACCTTATAATAGTAAAATTTAAGTTTTTAAGTTTAAAATTTTTGTGTAAAGTTTAAAAACCGGATTTACATGATATATTTTTATAAAAAATGTATGAAAACTGTCAGTGCTGAGCATCAAAAGCGTGCGATATTCACAAGTCGACGGCAATGTAATTAGTGGAAGTATGCATGTAATTTAATCACATTTTTTCCATAAGCTTATCACTAATGACAGCAGCTAACTACTAATATTCCATACCCATGTATACATACATACATATGTACCTATGCATACCTATGTAACTATGTAACGTTTCGTGGATGTACCAAGAAAAACTGCAAAGGTTAATGATATCCGAACCACCACTCATTCAAGGTGATGTACATATATCAAGTCAACGCGCGGAAGTAATTAACAGCATCTTAAGTCATTAAAGCTGTGAATGGGTACTTGTTTACCAGCTCTTTTGGTTTCGTCTATACTTATGTACATACACATATGTATGTATTTCTATTTCAGATCCAAACATTTTCATTATCTACTCCAAAAAAAAAACGAGAAGTAGAAATAAACTTTGCCTCCCGCTAAATAAAAGTCTTTGCTAAACTTTTAAAGCAAATTATAACAAAAAGGCACTTAAGGCAGCAGCGCGCCAAAAAAAAAGCGCAATTCAAAACTAGACGATTACGTACTTTGAGTGAAAACACGCTACAAATGAATGCTGTTAACAAAATTATGCGCCTTCAAAGTACAATAGCGTGTAACTAATCCACGCTAGTAGCAACATTGTGTTTACCACAATATGTACTCGTTGACATTTCTTGCAAAACTAATTCATTCGTCACCAGCAAGAAATAAAAGAAATAAAAAGAAAAAAGATGAATCATTAAAATCTGTCACAGCGCTAGATTTAACTACACACATACATATACATACTTTTCCACACCAACACTTGTCTATGTAGCGCGTAATCCACAAGAAGCATGCCTCAACCACTAGGCTGTCGAGAAGAGGAAAAACCCCCACAACTGAGCGCACATAAAGATGCAGCACTTAAGGTACGTGTGATGTGTGACAGTTAACCTCCGTTGCGGGTCAAACGTCAGCATAAATCTACTGCGCTGCCAAAGAGGTGCATGCATAATGGTTAGGTGACGTTAAATTGTGTGTGAACAAAGTACTCACTGTACAATGGGATTTATGTTGTTATGTTGTATGTACATACATATGTATGTATGTATGTATGGCCATTGTGCTTTTCTCATTTTTCGATGCAACCAGAGTGCTACGTTTTTGTTTTTGACAAATAAAAATTTGATGCCGCGAGAAAGGATAATAACGCATTAACAAAGCTTGCTGGCCTGCTTGCTCAGTTGGATTTATATCACACACATTCTTCAAAAGTGTATTAATGCAAAATTTATAATTTTTGACACATGCACAAAAACATAACATATGTACATACATAAAAATCCGATCTATACATATTAGATAGTAAGTTTAATTATGCTTGGGGAATGCCTGACCTCTGAGGAGTGGTCAGGAAAGGCAGCAACCAAGAAAATAGAGTTTAGTCTTTCTGGACAAAGATGAACCGCAGGCACTCATGGGATCTCCTTAGCCTCACAAAGCTAACCCTCAATTATAGTAGGCTTGGCTTGATACGAACTGGGTATTCAGTAAGAGAAAGTCGCAAGAAGTTCAACCAAAATGTATGGTAAATATGTCATTTTGCTCGTGGTGCTTGCATTCTATAGCAAGTCACTGTGGGTAATTTGAACCATTTTTAAGGCAAAAATTATTTATGACCAAGCAAGTGGGGTACTCAAAAAACATTTTCTTTTATTGATTGGCATATGATTTTCCACATTTCTGCAAAACAAAATCCCGTGGGGTCTAAAGGGGTCACTTTTTAATTTGCGGTTATATTGAAAAAGTTTGAATGCAGTTTTTTTTCTAAATATTTATATCAAAGAATAAAAATTCTACTTAGTTATAAAAGCTATTTATATCGTGGATATTTTTCAAAAAATATTGCCAAATTATATTAATTTCAATTGAAAATTTGAAAATAATGAATTTTCCAAAATTTTTCTGCTGAAAAGTTAAAAGGAGCAGCCTTTGCAGCAATAAACACACAACTTAAAAGCTTTTTCATATTTCATTTTTAAGAAATAAAACTTAATTAATGGTTATGTCAGAAGTATGCATTTTACTCTAAGAAAAAAAATACATTTTTCTGAATTTTCAATATTTATGTAAATTTTTTCGATAAAAATTTATTCAACCAAGGCTGTTTGAAAAAACTAGTAAAAACAACATAAAAACGATTCCAATATTTCACTTACTGCTAAGCAGTTATAATTCGTTTTTTTACAAAAGCAAAGGACACAGCCATTTGGTTTGACTTTTTCTTTTATTAAATACCAAGGGCAGTAAATTTATTTTTGTGAGTACGAGCAACGACTTTTTGCCACAAAATCTGATCAAAATACCTATAGTGCAATCGAAGGGATGATGTGTAGTTTTAGAGCTACAAACAAATCAAAATGTCGATGCATTCCAGTGCACGTGGCTACATATGACCATTTCCGACTGGGTACTTACTACGTACGTATGTATGTGTATACGGGCTTACATCTTTGCACAATTATATTCGACTTAAGTGAGCTTGTTACAGGCGAACTCGAGCGACTTGTTACGTGCATTCGCCTCTTC
>NW_016158716.1:53174-74573 GCF_001687245.7 Rhagoletis zephyria
AGTTAATAGTTAGCACTAGTGTTCGCGTAAACAGACTAAAGTTAGGTAAGGTATAAGCTAACGTCACTCCCTGCAGGGTACCGACAGTCTGCTAATGACATCGCCAGCTTTCAGTATGTATGTATTTATTTTTTCAATTTTTTAGTTTTGCTATTGCGTGGGTTTGACAATTCTTTAGGGGATTTTCTTTTGTATCACTCTTCTTTGAAAAATTGTCATTGTTTTGCTGTGATCTGTTCATTTGTGTTTTTGACAGCGGAAAACCGAAATTATAAAATGCAAGATTTTTTTCCAACAGCGCTCATGAGATAGAAGTCTTTTGTTTTAGGCAGACTGCTCAAAGGGTGAAAAATAAATAACGTTAGCTTGTATGCGCTCCATTGTTTGTACTGTAACAACATTTTTATACTTTATACATCCAGTAGTCAGATAACATAGCTTTTGAAATATGAAGCACTTAGCGTCTTACTTTGATTAAAGCTTTACTAGAAATTAACGAACTGCTAATTACAGAATTCTCTAAATCGAATATTTTTTCTTAAACCGAAACGGAGGAGAAGCTCGGCTAAAGACTAAAATATGTGTTAAGCGCCAATTTACTATTAACCAAGCAAAGTTTTTGCAATTATTTAATCAATTACATCACAGCAGTGGCATAAGCGCCTTTCGGGTAGTGTGCGTAGAGAACTTTAGGTATTTAAGGTCATTCAGTAGAGACTTTTTTACGCTTTTCGAATAAAGAAAATGGGACTGGTTCTTGTTCGGGTATGGAAGGGGTTTCACATTCTCAAAACCACTGTTTTTTAATCATTTAGTTTTCTATCGGAAGTATTTTCCTAGCGTATTGAAAATTGCAATGAATCGTGGTAGTATAGATCAACGTTGGGAACCTCTTACAAGCTTTCCAGACATAGAATTTGAAGACGAATCGGAAAGAGCATGCGCATCCTTTTTAACAGCTTGCAAATTGTGGCTAAGTGCATACTACATTGAATTGGCAAATGATAGGCGGAAGAACCAGGGCCCTTCATATCTTGAAACGCTCCCAATGCAGACTGGTTGTTTGGGTCATCACTAGCCACTACTTTGTGGGGTTACGAGCCAGCAAGATGTGATGACTACTGTCGCAGCTATGGGCACAAAGAGGAACTTGAGAACGTCGAACACTTCATCCGCCATTGCTCCGGCTTAGTTAAACTGAGAGCCAAGAATTGTCAGAGTTAAAATTGACGAATGTCTGCTATTCACAATGCTTCATAAAGTTTTTCGAGATTTTCGACTTTTACTTTTCGAAACTTTTAGATTTTTTCGCAGTCTTTTCGGAACTTTCCCGGCAGTCTGTTTTTTTTTTTTNTTTTTTTTTTTTTTTTTTTTTTGGATTTTTCCGAGACTTAAAGATTTTCTTGACTTTTCAGGACACTCCGTGTTTTGGGTTTTTTTTCGATTCTCCTTTTGAGACTTTTTCAAGATTTTCTCGATTGTTTTTTTTCGGGTTTGTTTACACTATTTTTGAGATACTTTGTGTTTTAATTTGAGTGGTTCTTTTCGGAAAGTTGTTGATGACTTTTCGCGATACTCCATGTTTTGTTTTTCGAGATTTTTTTGGAATTTTTTTTGAGACTTTTCAATATTTTCGCGGGATTTTTCCGGACTGTTTAGGAGTTTTTTGGAACTTTTCTGGACTTTTCGGGACACCTTGCATTTTTGAAATATTTTTTGAGACTTTACAAAACTTTTGCGGAAGGCTTAGGATTTTTTTCGGACTTTTCGTGATTTTGAGTATTCTACCCTTCGGATTTTTTCGGACTTTATTTGGACGCTTTCGGATTTTCGAATTTTTTTGGAATATTTCGTAGGTTATTTTATGGTATTTTGTCGGGTCCTTTAAGGATTTTTTTCAATATTTTCTCGGAATAGTTTAAAGTTTTTCGAGATCTTTCGAGTTTTACTTTTCTGGATTTTTTTCAGGACTTTTCGAGACAATCCGTGATTTGTTTTTCGAGATTTTGTGAACTCTCAAGACGTTCTCGGGGATTTTTGCTTGATCATTCAGAATATTTTCGGGACTTCTCTGAATTCTTTTTGAAATTTTTTGGCGGCTTCGAGATTTTTGGCGACATTCCGTATTTTATTTTTCGGATGTTTTTCGAGTCTTTTTTTAATTTTCTCTCTAGAAACCGTTCTGTTTTGAAATATTTTGAGACTTTTCAAAATTTTTGCGGAAAGCTTTAGAATTTTTTCGAGACTTTTCGTGATTTTGAGTATTTCACTTTTCGGGATTTTTTCGGAATTTATTTGAAAGCTTTCAGATTTTTCCGAATTTTTTTCGGATATTTCGTAGGCTATTTTGTCGGGTCCTTTTAGGATTTTTTTCAATATTTTCTCGGGATCGTTTAAAATTTTTCATATTTTACTTTTCGGGATTTTTTCCGGACTTTTCGAGACACTCAGTGATTTATTTTTCGGGGTTTTGTGAACTTTCAAGACTTTCCCGGGATTTTTGCTGGATCGTTCAGAATTTTTTCGAGACTTTTCTTAATTTTTTCCGAAAGTTTGTGGCGGTTTTCGAGATTTTTGGGGAGATTCCGTATTTTATTTTTCGCAGTTTTTTCGAAACTTTTAATTTTTTCTCTAGATCGATCGAAATTTTTTCAAGACTTTTCGGGATTCTTCGTGTTTTATTTTTCGCGGGTTTTCCGCAGCTTTTCGTGACAGGGTTTCGTGATGTTTTCAGGAAACTTTCAGGGTTTTCGCATTTTTTGGAGGTTTTTGGGATTTTACAGATCCAAAGTAGATTTAAATCTTAATTTTGCTTTTTAAAAATGCTTAAAAAATTTGAATAAAAATTACCAGTAACATATTTTCTGCTCAAAAATAGTAGACACGTTTTGTAATTTATTTTTGGCTTAGACAGGAACAGCAAAAAGTAACCGGTAAGCACAAAATAATAAAAGGCAAAAGTTAACTTAAATTCTTGGCTTATTATTTTAAAATGCATACTCTGTGCGGGCTGTGATTTAAATAAACAATCGTACAATAAATACATGTGTCCAGTTTCTTACTGCGTGCTAGACTCTAGGTTTTTCTTAAACGTATTAAACTCGTAGTTAGTTAAACTTTGGCTATTTATGGGCGTCCTCTGCATTAAAAATTTCCTTTAGGTTTTGTGAATGACCTGATGAAACCAATGGTTTTTACACTCAAATAAGAATGGGTATAGAAATATAGGTACATATGTATGTATATATTTAGCTTATGTATGTGTGTGTTTGTTTGTGTGTTTTCCTCACTAAAGGCAAACACAATTCATCAACATCAAATTATTTAGCTATACAGTAATTGATTTATCTATTTATAGAGATTGTGATCTTTTGTGATGTGTTTTGTAGGTATGTATGTATGTGTATTTATTCATTTTATTTTATTATTATTTTTGTTTTAAAGACTATAGTCATTTTCATTTCAGAGCACTTTTCAACAAGCTGTGAACCATTTAAATTTTTGCTGTTTTTGCATGTTATACATTGGAATTAAGCACACACACACACACACCGAACTATAGAACGCAAATCACAACCAGTTGGCTGCATACTTCTCCGCCTTTTAAATACTCATTAAGCTCTACACATACAGTTCGCAAGTGCTTGTTTCCCGCGCGTCGATACACAAACTTTTGTTGAATTTTTAGCAAAAAAAAAAAACCGAGCCAAAGGCAATCCACTATACACACACACGCCTAGGAGTACCCAAATTAATCATGTTGAAGTATTTACGCAAAACACAAAAAAACAAAGAGAAAAAATCTCTAACAAATGTTCGACGCCGTGATTTGGAATTTTTTTTTTTTTTACTATTTCCCTCAATATTACTCATACGCACACGCCACCCAAAGCTTGGCGAATAATAAAGAAAATGCCAAAATCGCGTTACTATCCGCGCTGCAAGAACGCACAACAGTTCGACATTTGTGCTTCTCTGCTATCACCGACGACTGACAACGTTGGAGAAGCACTACGACGCTTTAACCTGTCCGCTTTGGCCTAACTAGCTGCTGCTGCCGCTGCTGCTGCTGCTTGTCGGTTCGTTCGCCTTGCTGGCTACCTCTACCTATCGCATGCAGGCTTGCATGCTTGCTGGCTGACTGAGCGTGTGTTTGTTGGCGGGGCGCTCATCAGTTTGCTGCCGACTTCGCAGCGCAGTAAATTCACCGTTTTAGTACGCATGTCCCGCACAGCGCGTCATCCGGCGCCTGCCCCCGAAGCCAGCAACACCACCGTTCGACGCATTCGTTTGGTACTTTGCTAGCTAGACACCCTGTATGTATAGCTGCATAGCTTTAACTTTTTTCCTAGTTTTGTTTTGTGTTTTTTTTTGTTTTTGATTTCTGTTGGTTTTTGTTGTCTTTCAATAGAACAATACACAATGGAATGTATTGAATACTTTTAGCATTCGATGTTTTATTTTTACGACTTGTTATCTTTGTTTGCGCCTTTTTTTTCTACATAGTTCTTCTATTTCTACCACTTCCCGTGCTGCCAATTCAACCTTACATATTTTTAGTGAATACTTATTCTATTATTTTATACAAACTTTTCTTTGCCTTTCATAAAACTTTTTTTTTTTAACGTTCGCATTTCGCAAAGACTTTTATGTATGTGAATGTGAACTGAGAAAGGATGTTTAAACTTTGTCACAGGATGTCAAGAAAATGGGAATAAAATGAGTGCTCGTCAAATGTAAAAATATAGTTGTTCTTGTACTTAGGTGTACACTTAGGTGCATATACATACATATGTACATAAATAGTACATATGTATATGTAAAGGTATGTACGTGACTGCTCCTTTTGCAATGTGCCGTTTACGAATCAAATAAGTAATGAAATAAACCAGACGAACACAAACATACTAACCGACAGACACGAGCACATGACAATGATGCACAAGCAATCAAAAAAAAATTTGCGATGCACACCTGAGTTTAAAGGATTTTTGCAAGCAGTTTCGAATTTTTTATTTTTGGCTTTCTACATTTTTCGGTGACACACTTGGTTGTAAATTTTTGACGTAGAACACGTCTTACGTTTCGATATGGGGGCTATGCTGAAATGTTGTAGTTGTAATTTTTAGAGCTTCACGAAAACGCTTATTGCACGAGAACTAATGTAGCGATTTCAAAAAAAAAGGGTGGCGTTTCAAAGATAAAATTCCAGACCTATCGACAGATTCATTTTTTTAAGTAACCAATTCGGTTTCTGTCGTAAAAAGAACGGTAAACATTGGCGTATTTCGGGGCCAATTTTGAGCCTTTAAAGTGCTCCAGCAACTTATGATTTGCAGATATAACTTTCATTTTCGGGATATAGATTCTTTGGAGCAATAGAAATATTATCGCGTACAGATTTTATACAAATTCAACCAATGTTGAGCTTAAATGATTTCCCTTACAAAATCACTTCGTCATCGTTTTGCAAACACGTGCATGCGTTGGAAGTAAGAGAAGGCGACGAAGAGTATGTGTGTGTGTGTAGGTATTTCGGCTTTTGAATAACAGATGGCGCAATATGTATAAAAGGCAAAGGTGAAGCGGAATATGTATATGAAAAATGTAATAAACATAAAAATAAAAACTAAGATAAATATTAAGAAAAAGATGAGGATGAGGATACCGATAAAAGTATAGATGAAGATAGAGGAAGAAAGATTAAAATAAAAGGTAGCTTAAGAGAAAAGGATATAGATAGAAGAACAGAGACTCAATCTGGGAACTATTTCGGGATTTTAGAGATTTTCGAGATTCTCGCGACTTATCGATATAATAATCAATATTTTGTTATCGAAATTTGTATCGATATTGTTATTGATTTTGCTGTCGATATTTTCGGAACTTATCGATATAATGATCGATATTTTTATCGATGTTTTATTGATTTTTTTATCGATATTTTTATTGATTTTGTTATCGATTTTGTAATCGATTTGATTATCGATTATTTATCGATTTTGCTATCGATTTTGTTATAGATTTTGCTATAGATATATTTATCGATTTTGTTGTCGATATTTTTATCGATTTTGTCATCAATATTTTTATCGGTTTTGTTACCGATGTTTTTATCGATTTTGCTATCGCTTGTGTGTTGTCGATATTTTTATCGGTTTTATTATCGATATTTTTTATCGATATTGTTATTGCTTTGTTATCGATATTTTTATCGATTTTGTAATCGATTTTGTTATAGACTTTTAATCGATTTTATTATCGATTTTGTTATCGTTATCTTTATCGATTTTGCTATCGATATTATTATCGATTTTGATATCGATATTTTCTTTAATTTTTTATCGATGGTTTTATCGATTTTGCTATTGATATTATTATAGCTTTTGTTATCGATATTTTTTTCTTAGTGTGTGCTTTCGTTTTTGACTTGGATATCTCCGATACAGCCTGCAGACTAAGACGAATAGTTCTATTGGAATAATCAAAATGTCTCCTTAGCAAAAGTTGAATGATGTTTGACAAACTTTAAGTTAATGAAATTAGGGTGGTACGTTAGGGCGATAAGAACTGAGATCTGGTGCGTAAGTACTAGAACGGGGTATTTGAGGTCAATGAACTTTGGAATAAAAAAATGCACACATCGATGGTTTTACTTTAAGATTCGACTGTTAATGCTGAATATATGTGGAAAAACGTAAAAACAGCGACCCTACGTTCGGCAAAAAAAAAATTTCCAAATTGCCTTGAAAAATACTTTAGACTCACGTGTGTAAAGCGAACTTTTTTTCTTTTACGATCTAAGGAGCACACTTAATTAAGTTATATAAATAATGTAATATGTAAATATATATAGGTAGGTATAATTGTATTCCCTTCGTTGATGGAATGATTGACTGAATAGCGCAGAAGAAATTCTTGTTGTGACTTTTCTTGGCTGGTAACCTTACTTTAGGCACAGCATGCGAAAATTCGCACAGCCCACTGTGAGATCTGACATCCATACGTACTAACTAGCAAAGAAAATCTCCAGTATTACCTGGATATAGGCACTGACAAAATTGGACACAAGCAAGTGTTAGGTTAGAGTTAGGTTGGGTTAGAGTGGCTGCCACCGTACAAGAGCCCGCCTAATATTTTACTCCGTATTTCCATTCCTCTCTTTGCCAGCTCGTCTGCTTTGCAGTTACCAGGAATGTCTCTGCGCCCAGGAACCCGTACAATAGTCAAGGAGCCTTTAGATGCTAGCAGGTTGAGAATCTATCTGCATTCTTTGGCTACATTGGACGTTTAGCTCTCGTTTAGCTCGGACGTCTCGCCACAGCATAATAATAGATTGGCGCTTACATAATGTGTTAGTGTTTGGCAGAGCTTCTCTCCTGATTTGTGGCGTGCGCCTTTGATGTGTTGTTTCACAGTTTTACGCCGACTTCGGATGGTGATTGTATTTTTATCAGAAGCTGTTTATCATGGCAGAAATACATACACTTAGAAGTTTGCCATTGCTTGACGAGGGGCGATCGCTGTTTAAAAAAAAAACTTTTTTCTATATTTTTTGCAATGTTGCTTTGACCAGGGCTTGACTAAAGCCGACCGGAAATTTGCCATAACTTTTAAGTAGAGTAATGTATCGAAATATGGAGAAAATTTAATAACCAGAGGTTCTTTGAGTCGCTGATTACAAAACTGAAACAGTTTTCAAAAATTCAAAATGGCGGATGGATTTTAAAAAAATTTTGAGATTTTTATGAAATTCAATACCACAAGGTTCTTTGAGTTGCTGATTACAAAACTGAAATCAGTTTTCAAAAATTCAAAATAGGGGATCCAATACAACATGCTTTTCGGCGCTCTCGTCGATATTTTATAGAACTTATAGCTAAATAGAGCGCTAAAAACCTGAAATGTTTGGTGTGGAATTCTAATTTTAGAAAAATATACTCTGTGGTTAACCGTTCCACATGGGACTTGTAAAATGTTTTGTATTATATTTTGGTTAAGGTATTATTTTTTGAAATCGGTAATTAGCGTGCTGACCCTTAGTGATTTGACAATTTTTTTGAAATACAACTCACTGTGCCTTAGAGAATAGAGAGAGAGCACATTTATCAAAGCCGAGCATTCAATGTTTTGCCCCATAAATCTCAAACATATTCAAGTTTATTTTTAGTAGTCGGCTGTTAAGAACGAGATGTGATGAACTTTAAATTTCGGGTAATACCCATAACGACATAATACTACAAGCTAATCAAGGATGCTTACAATCTTTGCCACCGCTAAACTGCTAAATTGAGATACAGAGATATAACAAAGCATATGAGCCGTCTTTATTTATCTGCTTACTTTATCCGGATGAAGCAATACATACATACATACATATGTACATATTTCATAGATACACACGCCTTCACTTTCGCCCCGACACGATTATCACCACCTGTGTGCTAACTGTCTTCATTTTGTTATTGTAGTTGTAGTTTTTTTTTCTACTGCGCAACTCGTAACGGGATTTCAGAGCACTCTGTACCATTAAGTTACGTATACAACACGTGCAACCATAACGTGTGGGAGTGCGGCGAGTAGTTTGTATGTATACGGCAGAGTAAAGGGATTTTCTTTGCAGGCGGTTTAAAATGTGATAAGCTGAGCGCAGTGCGTACAGATATGTGTGTGTGTGTGTGTCTGTGTTTGAAAAAAGTTTAATATGCGTGGAATGGTGTTGGCAGAGAATTTCTTGACAGAGAACTCGTGCCGAATGGTTGGGGTTAATGGGCACTCGACCTTTGTGTACAAAAATTTAAAAAGTTTAAAATGTTAAGATCTTGTTGCTTATGAATTTCAGGAAAGTAAGGCTCTTTGTAAAAATAATTTTTTTTATGATATGTTCATACATACTTATAAGAACATAGGAAAATCGAAGTTTTCGACTTTACGTAGTTTTTAATTTTTGTCAGACGTCAATAATTACATATGTACATATACTACTAATTTTATACATGTGGTTAATTGAGCAAATTGAGCCCGATTTATAATACAACATTTTAATTCCTAGATGCTTAATCGGTGTGTTTTTTGAACAAATAACAAATTCATTAAAAATTTGCTGTTTGTTTCTGATGTTATCTTAGAGCTCATAGCCTACCAGGGATGGAAAACTAATTTTTCAAACTGTTACCTTGTTTATACCAACACATAAAGCGCTTTGACCCAGTTCGAGGTGATTCAAAACGGAAGCATAAACCAGCTTTCAATACGGTCAGAAATACAAGAGTGTGTTGACTCGAATTTGTTTTCAAATCGCTTTTTTATTTCTCACATCGGTTAGAAAGCAGGTATAAACACATCATTCATTTCACGCGAAGTGAAAAAAGGCTGGTTTTCTTTATACAGCCTGTTTTAAATTTGAATTATTATTATAACAAATTTGAATTGTTGTTCGCTTCCATTTCGGCCCACCGCGCAAATTAATTATTTAAGAAATATCGAATAAAAATAACAAATGTTGTTTACTTTTCAATACGGTTTCAGCGAGTGCGCCTTAACGACACAGGTATAAATGCTTGAAAGGAATATGTGTTGAGCCAAATCAGCCTTTTGTTAATGCGGTTCTTGCGTAGGTATAAAAAAGGTATGTACCTAATTTGCTGAAAAATTATACCTAAAAATTGATAAAAAGTAAATAAGTATTTTTAAATGTAGATGTTAAAAAAGAGGATAACCTCTCCCGCAAAAACATATCAACTTTTGGAATATAAAAAAAAAATGTTGCTGAAAAACGACTGTGAAAGGAATCTCTTCGAGCAGTTCTAAACAAAGCCGTGTTTTAGAAAAGATGAGTGACTTTACTCCGAGGTATATTCACCAAGCCGTCACGGCGCCATACGATATTAAATCATTTTGCATTAGGGTGCCCCCCCTCCCCCCCCCAAAAAAAGTCGTGGTTTTCCACTAGAATTATAAAATCTATTATATTAAAAGACTTCCGCAAAAAAACATCTTAAAAATATTAATGTTAACGTGAGCTGGACCGATTTAAAAATACCAACTAAAAATTAGTTTTTATAAAAAAAAATTGGTTTTCAAAAATGTTTTTGTTTACATTTGGATAGATGCATTTAAGATTAAAAGGTCTGCATTTAAATGCTTGAACATTTTATCAATGGAAAAACTATAATGCGATTTTTGAAGGTACATATTTGCAAGTCGCTCCAACTCACGTAATGCTGAATATTTTTCCGATTTTTTTTTTGCGAAAATCTTAAAATATAATAAATTTTTTAAGTCCGATGTAACAACTGTTTCTACCTATTTTTAATTTTTATTTTATTTTTTTGTATGGAGAAGGATGCACCTTAATGTGCATACATAAAGCATTTCCTGAAAAATTATTTGACTACGTTACAAATATACCTAAAATGGTGTGCTTGTACCGAATGTACTTTTAAATTGAAAAGGGTACGATATTACTTTTCCATCGCTGTAGTCCATCACCAATCGAACAGCGGACTGAACACCGAAAAATGACAGCTCGTTTAAAAAGTTAGACTCAATTAAATTTCTCACTGAAGATACCTTTAGACTACTTTTATTATTATGGCGCTTAGATCGAGTGTGAATTTAACAGCAAATGAATGTGAATGTACTTCGCAGGCAAAATAAATACTTTTTATTTTCGACTATTACAAATGAATAGCAAAATACTGACTTCAAAGTGCCCTCGATAAAGGCAGAAATGCGCTCTTTAAGCCATTAAACTATGAAGAGACTAGATCGGTAGTAGACATCGCAAGGCCTGTGGGTCATGGTATTGCGTGTTACGCTGAGAGTATCGCTGCTGTGTATGTAAGCGTAACGTTGACGTGACTCAGTGATTTAAGTGATGCGTGAAATTTCCAAACAATTTTTGACTACAGTACTTTGGAACGGCCGCCGTGGTCGAGTGGTTAGAGGTTTGCGCTACCCCCGATCCCTGGTTTCGAGCAATATCAAAAAAAAGCTTCTCATTAAAACCATTGCCGTCCGGAGTAGTAGCTCTCCAAATAAATAAATATGTATTTATTTTATTATTTTATTTTCTTTGGATCTGAACACTTTCAATGCCGCTTAGCTTTCAACGAGTATTGTGACTTGCCCTGATAGAGAATAAATATTAGGAATCTCCGCTTGAAAGACACTGTAGTCGTATTGTCAGGCAGGCTATATGATTGTCTGATCTATAAACCTTCAACTATGGAATTAATTTACAAAATAAATATTTATGATTTATTTTGGAACGAATTTCCGTCATCCCTTGTCAAGTTTGGTTTGCAGACAAACCGGATTCGGCGTTGTGCCATCTTCAGTGTAATTTTTCGCATTAACCGACTCCAATCGAGGAGTATCGATTTTGGGTATTAGATTAAAAAAATAATAATTTAAATTTTTTGAGTCTTCATAGAGGAATCTGATCTTTGCCCCCTGTGCGACAGTCTCCAATCGAGGCTAAAATTTATATGCGATATCTTCGACTATAGTAGCATCGACGTAGGGATTGAGACTTAGGAAATCTGATGTAAAAATTTGCTACCTACATTTAAGGACCACCCTAAGGTAAATAGTATTGTATCTGTGAAAGTATGTTTCCAGGAAAATACACTGCTATTACTTTCATGTCAACAACATTGCCGAGGAAATAACAATAGCAGCAGCAAAAAAATGCAACACACAATATAAGGTGGTATGAAGCAGTGTTGCCAGAAGTGAAGATTTATCTTCCATATGTAGACATATTTAAAAAAAAAAAATATAGCCAAACTTTTTAACTGTTCATTACATTCAGTTAAAATGCACCGAAAATTCCATAAAAAAGGGCTTTCTCTCAGATTAATTTAAATAAAATAAAAATTGGTAACAAGCAGGAAACCACTCCTTTAAGCGGTATATTTATTTCTTTTTAAGTAATAACTTAAAAATAAACGAAAAAGAGTGTCGTAATAATGATTCCAATGAAAATTAAGATATATGTATTAAAACGTTTTAAAGTTGTAATTTACAACTCTTTTTTTTTCTTCATTTTTATATAAACGGAGCATTTATTAGGGAATGAGTTTAGTCGGAAAATTGGGATTGGGATTTTGTATTTTTCGGAATTTTGTATTTTTGGATTTTCGTAGTTTGTGCACCGCCCATGAAATACAAAAATTTCGAATATTTTTGAATTATTTTCTCAGAAACTATGTGTCTAATCAAACAAGTATTTGATACACTTTTGAGGCAAAACTATTCGAAAAATACAATCACGTTTTTATTTCAATTTTCAAATTTTGATATTTCATATTTTTTGTTCGCCATATTGATTTCATGAAGTTGCCACAGAGCATTTAAAACTAATGAAATAAGCTTTCAATTGCACCGTCGCACAGTGTACTTTTTTGGGGGTGTGAGTGATCAGTAATCTATAACTTTTGAACAGGTTTCAATTTTTTTGCGTTTTTTGTTTGTGTTGTTAAGTGGAAAATGGTCTGTCGATAGCCATAACAAAAAATTTAAATATGTTCCAATTCTACCTTGCAAAGATATCTCAATTTCGAAAAATAAAACAAAACATATCGTTTTTTATCGTTTGTGTTGGAAGAGACTTATATACGTAAGTATCAGTAGCAGTAAAAAATATAAAAAAAATACCTTAAAATAATACAATGTTCATTCAAGCTTCAAGATCTTCAAAAATATAATTTTTTTACATTGCAATTTTTTATGTGACTATCGTTAATTTAATGACAATTATCAATATAATTACAATTTTTCATTATTTTTTAAATTTTACCAAGTAAAATCAGCCACAAATTGGTTAGAAATCATATTTATTCATATTAAAGTTGGGGAAAAATTAAAAAAATGCATTTTTTCACGCAGTCTCTTCCATAAAAAAAAATTTTTTTTTAAATACTGAATATGGAATAAATGCAAAACACCTTCAACAAAAAAAAACTGAAAAATCAATGCGATTTTTGATTAACTCCGAACTTGCATTTTTTTACTAGAATTGGCTGCAAAACTGCATACTCAAAAAATTCGAAAAAATCTGATTAAAAAGTTGAACATTTGTATGAAATTTTGGTGAATTTTAGCGAGTTTCGTACAAAGGTTAGATTTTTATGTTTTTTGTTGTAGAATGAACCATATTTTTATAATAAATTGTCAGCAAAATATTACAATAAAAATTGTTGCATATATTGTCAAAAAGCGGCTGTGCCAATACTTTTTGCTTTTCTTCAAAAGTATATTTTTTCACAAAAAGATTTTAAATTTTTTCCGATTTTTGAAAATTTAATATTCACTAGGCTGATTTTTCACGAAAAAAATCTTGCAACGCTAGTCACGCGACGTTTTTGTGTAACAAAATAAAAAATGTTGAAATATTGAGGTAGAAAAGTTATAAGCTACACGGCGCGGCATTGGCACAATTCGCAAGTGTTTACCTGCATACAGCAGACACATCTCATTGTGACTGCTACAGCACAGCTTTAAAATCCATGCACACGACCACAAGCCTACCTCAGTGTTGGGAAATGAAATTGTTCCTTCAGTACGAAATCTACTTTTCGACTGAAATTGTAACGACTTTATATTTTCTTAGTACATGCATACATAGATTCCCTTCATGACCAATGATTTGATGGTATTCATGGGAAAATTTATGTATGCAGGTACATTTACATATGTATTTTACACTTTTAACATAAATTTGTATGCACATATTTTAAGGCACACTTCTTAACAAACAAATTTTTTTAAGTTATTGTGAATGGATAAAAGAGACATCTTTTGAACTCAATACTGAACCGCACATATTGATAAGATTGGCCATTTATCTTAAAATTATTTAATTTTAATTATTTTGAGTATGCTTTTAAATATGCTGCGAATTATTGTTGATTTTTAATATTTTTTTCTATGAAGTTGTTGCTCATTTTCTTCATTAAAAAAATTATCGAACATTCTTAGATAACATGGAAGAAAATGACCGACATCGTCAAAAAAATGCCACACATCTACGGTAAATTTCAGCTATTTTAAACTAAAAACTGCAAAATATTAAAACAAAAAATCGAAATAGAAAACTCGAAATTTTTACCAAAGCCTGTCGATTTTTTTTATGTTACTTAAAGATTTAAACTTATTTTCATACAGTTTTTGTTAAGGAATAAACAATATATTTATAAACAAATAATTAAAATTAAAAAAGAATAAAATAAATAATAGCCAAATCTAGTCAATATGTGAGTGTCGTAAAGTTATAATATTTAAGAACATCTCTTTCTTAATTAACGATGACACTGTTTCTATAAGAAGCTGATTTCGAAATTTTGTTTTAATAAAATTTAGTATCGAAAATATTCTTTCAAAACTTTCCTAGGAATGTGAGGTTGATAGCACACCTTGTGCCATGTTATAATGGTTCGTTTAAAACCTTTTTTCAAAACTTGCAAAGGCAAAAACGAATAAAAAAATTTCCCGCAGTGAATTTTGTGAGCTATATATTTATATATATATATATATATAAAGGGTTTACCATTATGTTTAAAAAGTGATTTCGGGCAAGTAACCGCCGCGACTGGCTCGAATAAATTCCAGTCGCGAAGCCCAATTTTCGACCACTTTTTGCAGCTATTGGAACCGTGCCAAATATTTTCGCCAAATATTATCTTCCAAGGCGTCAATCGTCTCGGACTTAACTGCGTAGCCAAGCGACTTCACATAACCCCACAAAAAATTACCCAGCGGAGTTAAATCGTACGATCTTGGAGGCCACGCCACAGGCGTACGACGTGAGATAATGCGCTCACCAAAAGTTACCTTCAATAAATTCATTGTTTCGTTGGCTGTATGGCATGTAGCGCCGTCTTGTTGGAACCAAAGGTCGTTCACATCAACATCCTCCAATTCAAGCATGAAAAAGTCATTAGTCATGGCTCTATAGCGCACCCCATGGACTGTAACATTATGGCCGGCTTCACTTTTGAAGATATATGGACCAATGATTCCCTCTGCCCATAGAGCATACCAAACAGTGACTTTTTGAGGATGTAACGGCGTCTCAACAATGGCTTGTGGATTATCATTACTCCGAATGCGACAGTTTTGTTTATTAACATACCCATTCAACCAAAAGTGAGCTTCATCGCTGAGCAAAATTTTCTTGTGAAAATCGGCATTGGTGGCCATCTCGTTTTGGGCCCATTGTGCGACGCGCTTAATGGTCGTTCGGCTTCAATTCTTGCACGAGTTGGATTTTATAAGCCCGTAGACCAAGATTCTTCCGCAAAATCTTCCATAAAGTGGATGGGCACAGCTCCAATTGTTGCGCGCGATGACGGATGGACACATTTGGGTCGTCGTCGAGGATCTGCTTCACAGCAGCAATAGCGTCTTCGGTGCGCACTGTACGGCATCTCTGTGCGAAACCGATCCATGGCTGCTCGAATTACCGACTCTGCTGGGCGATTATGTCGACCGAATATTGGACGCAGCGCGCGATGCGTCACCCAAACTGAACCATTATTTTAGTAATAAATTTACACGATTTGCAAACGTTGTTCCGGAGTAAGTCTGTTCATTATGAAATGGCAAACCAAACTGAGTATAAATCCATTAACAGCTGTCAAATAGACCAACTCCGAAAAAAGTAACGCCTCCTTGAAACCCACACGTCTAAAAAAAAAACACCCTTTACATACGAAAAAGGTTCTGACCGAGTTTGCTGCGAAAATGACGGTCAACGTGGAATTATTTCTTACAGTGCATGGGGCTGATCACTACTCTGAGGACATCCGCAATCTTCAACGCTTCGTTAAGAGAGCACCGTGCTTCCACCACATAGGAAGTGACATCACATTAGGTATTATTGGCCTAGGTGTGCTTCCTTGCTGGGAGAGAAAATTATTATGAGCAAAACCGTTATGTTTTAGAGCATACTACAATGCAGACGAGAGTATAGAATTATCTACATACAGCTTAAACCGGCCGTCGAAACTATTAAGAACTTCTAATCATTTGCGATCTTCACAAAATCGTATGGGATCTGGTGTCTTGGGGGCTTGTCTTGATATTTACTGAAAGATCATAGCTTTTGGCATTTTTCAAAAATACCGTTATATGCCATTTTCAATATGGGATAAAGTGCAACCTGTATACCAAATTTCGTCGATATCTAAATTTTTGCTCGAGTTATCGTGTACACGGACAGACAGACATGACTGAATCGACTTCTCTTTAAATTCTGATCATTTACAAACAACCGTTTGTTACCGTCTGTTACAAACAACCGTTATGCGAACAAGTTATAATACCCTGTGCACAAGTGGTGCGCTCGGTTATAGAAAAGTGAATATATCCATACGTAAATATGTACAATGTATACACGTACAAATATGTAAAGAAGCTTCGTAATAGCCATGGAAGAATTTAGTGGCATACAAATATACAAAAATTTGATTAATAAAAGTGCAAATACCGAGCATGATATATATATATATATATACATATGTACATATTTTCCTAAGCGGTATAAACGTAAGAATAACTGCATTATTATATATTTATATAATATATACATATATGTTTGTATGTATGAATGCATGTATGTATGTGTATGCATTCGTTTTTAATTAAATTTCAAGCAAACTTCCTTGTACTTCGTGTGTAAGTAAGCAGAAAAAAGGTTTCGATTTTTTGCGAAAAAATTCGAGCGCCAAGAAATTATGAAGATAAAACAACGTTGCGTGATCGACGCGCATAAAAATACCCATGTTGATGAAATGTTGAAGCAAAATTACATAAAATCTAACAATAACGTACATACAGATGTACACATAGTTAAGAGTACAAAAATTATATATATATATATATATACATATTACATATATTTAAGTAGGTATGTATATATGTATAGTGTATTTCAGTTAAGCATTAATTTTTTGTGAGTAGAGTGTAGCATATGGAAGCAATTTATTCTCAAGACAGAAGCTAATTAAATTTGAATCGCTCGTTCTTTGGAAGAACGCCATAGTTCAGACAATTTTTTTAACCACTATTTAGGTATTGAAATTACAAAAATTACGAAAAATTAAATGAAGAATTTTGGCATTAGATAATATCCGTATAATTATATTAAAATTACGTGATATTTTTTAAACTAGTGGAGAATCGGCGTTAATGACTTTTATTTTAAATGCTTTCTTTAAATTTTTTAATATATATAATTGTTTTTTTATAAGGTTTTTTAATGCTCAAATTTTTCATTAAATTGTTTTTCATTTAATGTTGAGTGGAAACCAGGCATTTCCATTTGCTTGAGCAACTACTTACATATAAAAAAGAACAAACACTCTTTGACCAAACTATGGCGGCATATTAAGGAGCCAAATTCTATGAGTATATTTATTATATATAACTTTAAGACAAGGGAAAATTTTCACTAAAAACGTTACTTAAAACCATTTTTCTCGCATTTTTTATTATTCAGTTATGACGTTCTTCTTGCAAACGAGCAATATATATGCACACAGATAGCCGTCGAAAATCATTAGGTGTGATGAAATATAAATATATATATATATATATGCGTGTATGTACATAGGTAGGTACAGTAGTGGCCATATTAAATTTACCAACAATATAAGCAAAAATAATAAATAATTAAATACCAGACAACAAAGCAAGTCAGTAAACGATAATTTCTATAAAAGAAATATATATGTATGTATGTACTATTTCAAATTAGTAAAAGATCTCAAAAGAAGGATATTTGCACAGGATGGCGTATGAGTACGCATTTTTTTATATATTCCAAAAAGTGTTAATTCATAAACAAAAGTATTGAAAATGGTGCAATAATATGAAGGACACTGTAAGCTTTGTTCAATATTTAGTGGAAAGCAGAGTGACCAGATGGTGACAAAAAAAATCGGCTTCCGTTAGATGGGCATCTAATGGGGGTTCCAAATCCAAAATGCTATCAATGCATCCAGAAAGAAGAAGTTTGAATTTCCTTTAATGAATGTCACCTCACTGATGCGAAAAACACAAATTTTTAATAAAAAAAATTTAATAAAGTAACTTTTATCTGACCACTACTGTATTGCTGTATATGGTCGTGTATATAATAGGAGTGTACGTTAGCATAACATAGTATTTATGTATTAAACATACATACATAATTTTGAGTAAATAAGAGAAAAGTGTGTTTAAATAATTTGTTTTTTGTCTTTTTTTTTGTGTTGAGCAAGACAAACATTCCACTAAATCACAAACATATTGACAAACAGGACATTCAATCAGACATATCTACATAAGTATGTAGTAGGTATGCAGCGAAATATGTATTTATCTCTTACCAACAGCAACTCATCCACACCAGTGCCATCGCCGAGCGGATTTATCGAATGTAATTGTTTTGGATCGGATATTGGTTCCGTGGCAAATGCATAATTTCGATTAAAATTTCTCATAAACTGTAATAGAAAGAGCGGGTAAAGGAAGAGTACAGAGAAAGAGAAAGGAAGAAAGCGGGAGATATCAACTTGATGTAGTTAATTTTTGAATATAATTTTTATAAAAAAAAAAACATTGGGACAACACAAAAACATGGTTAAAAATTTAGTTTTCATAAAATATTTTAGGTACACTTGGGGTTTTTTTCAGGTCCTTAAACTAAATAGCTAACAGAACAATGAAACACATTTGCGATAAAAGGTAAATACATACTAGAGGGCTGCATGAATTCATTCAAACTTCTAACCAAACAGAGTACAGTAGATTTGAATATTTTACTTCACATACAAAACACTAAGCGTTTGGAATTTTGTAAGTTATGAATATACATTTTGTTTTAAATTTTCTACCTATAAATGGAAGAATGTGTATGAATGCATGGAAAACATTCAAATCATTTAAACTCATTTCGGTAAAAGTTTTTTCTACAAACAAGTTTTTTTCGTATGTAATACGACATACATACATACATATGTATGTTTTTACATATGTGCATAGAAAAAATATTTTTGGATATTCATACAAAAAAATGTCATTTATTTCAATTCAATTTATTTTCACTTTGTTTGAATATTGTAATGTCGACACATATATCAGAACAGCTATTCACTCAAAATCAAAAAAATTGGAAGCCAAAATCATTCATTTGTTTTGTATATGAATAATTCATAAGCCATTTTGAATGCATTCGTGCAGCCCTCTAATACATACTAATGTATGTATATACAGTAAAATCATAGACACATATTTAACATATACAGGTGTGTATACCCTATCTTTTTTGATACAAGTTTTGAAATTTTTAACAATGATTGTTTTTTTTTTTTTTGAAATACTCCCCGTTAACGAATTCCGCCAAAAGTCAAATTTCCCTTAATTATCACAACATTTTGAAAAAAACGGCAATTAAAAAACATTCAGTTACGATTGTCGAAAGAAGTGAGGCACAATGAACGAGTACCTTATACTATGTTCACATTGTAACGTAAATTACTCAATTACTCTACTACTTCACATAAATTAAGTGAGTTCGTGCGCGTCATTTTCAATTTTCCTTCAGTGAAAAGCAAAACTATTGACTACAAATTCGAATAGATTAAATGATATACAAGTTTTATAAGCTAATGCAGAGATTAAGGATCGAATCACAGAATTAGAAATCGAATTAAACTCGTAATTAGTATTGGGTCTTAGTCCGATGAATATGGTGGCTATAGTTGCGAAGAAATGAAGCTGAGTAGTTTTTTTTTTTTTTTTTATGAACTAAAATGCAGCCGTCCACAAAGCCGAAATTCGGCAATGCTAACGCCAACACAAAGCAGAAAGTTGGCCAACTATCAACTTTTCGCGTGCGTCGCTCATCAGCTGTTGTAAATAAATAAAATTGTGTGAAATATGTTTCCTTTTTAATCAAATGCGGGCAAGAAATATCGTTTTTCATGCATTTATTGATATGAAATATTAATTTATCTGTTGCTAGTATGTTAATTTAGTGACCAAAGCATTCGCTGCCAAGCGTTCGTTGTAGCAAGCATACTCTGTCAAACAAATGGCGACACCAAAGCCAACGCGAAAGTTTTATGTGGACGGGTATTCAATCTGAGGGTACTTTCCCTAGATCTTTATTTTTACACTATAAATCTAAAGCTCTCAAAACCCGATGACGACCTTGCTAAAAAGGGTTAAGCTTCATTGATGTTAGTCCTGAGCGAGGCCTTTCCGGTGACATAAAAATTAAAAAAATCGGATAGCAAATAAGAAAGTTATAGCAAAAAACGCGATTTACCCGCGTTTTTAGCGGGTGCAAAAAAACCAAAATCTACACCCAAATTTTTTTCTCGACATAAGTATTCAAATAAAACTGACACACGCTAATCTTTTTTTCGTGATACGCCTTAATGTACAGTGCCGGACAATAGTATGGGCACCCAGAATTTCTCGCAACGTATGTAAAGTTTTTAGTTCTGGTTTCTTTTCGCAAATTTTTTATAAAAATATAGTTCATACTACAATAAAAAACATAAAAATAAAATTTCTTAACTTTGTGCAAAACTCTGGAAAATTCAATAAACCTTCATACTAGTTTGCAGATTTCCAATAAGATTTGTTCAGTCGCAGTAAATTTTAGTAAAAAAGTGGAAGTTTGAAGTTGCTAAAAACCGGCGTTGATTTTTGGTAATTTTTTTTTGTGGACGGTGTTTTTTATGTTTTTAGGAAACTGCGTGAAAATTCCAAAAAGCCAAAAAATTCAGCCTATTTTCCGTCATGGACGTCCGAAGTCGGTTTTTTATCAGCTTCAGTTTAAACAAGTAAGAAAGTCTAAGTTCGGGCGGAGCCGAACATTAAATACCCGGCGCAAGTATTAAATATATGTTTTCCACCTTTCCGAAAGCTGTCGCTACATGATAAGCCGGGGTGTATAAATTTTAAGTAAATTAGCGTCCTTAAATTTCGAAATATTGAAATTTCAAGCATTTCTGAAATTTACCGGTTATATGAAAAACGGCCGAAAAACGGTTTGCTTTTGTGTGGCAAGCACAATAACCGTACCGAGTTTGGTACAAATTGGTAGAACGGTTACCGAGACAAATATATGTGATCATAAGTGGGCGCTGCCACGCCCATTTTCCAAAATCTTATCACAAACATATTTCTTTGTTAAGAATTGTTGCACCCATCAATTTTGAAAAAATTTGCTTTAATATTTACTGATTTATCGAGAATTTCGTATTTTTCTAAATTACCGTTATATGGGATGTGGGCGTGGTTATTGTCCGATTTTAAAAATTTTCGGCCATTTGGTATGCTGTACCAGGACCAACAACTGTGCCAAGTTTGGAAGAAATTGGTGCAGCGGTTACCAAG
>NW_016158716.1:74618-97864 GCF_001687245.7 Rhagoletis zephyria
CCTACGCCCAAAAGAAGTCCACGTACCAAGTTTCGTTAAGATATCTCAATTTTTACTCGAGTTATCGTGTGCACAGACGGACGGACGGACGGACGGACGGACGGACAGACAGTCACCGCTTAATCGATTTCTTTTTTCATTCTGATCATTTATGTATACATTTGTCTATATCTATCTCGATTCGTTTTGCCTGTTACAAACAACCGTTATGTGGACAAAGTTATAATACCCTTGTGCACAAGTGCGCTCGGGTATAAAAATGACCTTGCAACTTCTGCATTTGGGAAGCAATCTTTGACGTTGTAATTAAACAAAAGTTTGTACAACCATATTTCTTTGGTTACAACTCCTTGATTTTTTTCATAGTCGGGTTAAAACTGCAGGCACAAGTTTTTAAATTGTATTACCTCGTTCCTTAAATTCTCATCCAAGTCCTTTTCGATATCTCAAATAATTTTGTACTTTTTTCTAACATATCTTTATCACCGAGCGTGTCTAATTTGTTGAGGAACTCGAAACGTTCATGAAGAATCCTCTTTCTCAGCTCACTCCCAAATGCGTCGATTACAGGCATAAAACTTTGGGTTCGAAATTTATTTGATGGTTTTTAATGTCATCTAATTTTTAAAAATATTTTTATTTATATGTGCTTTATTTTTATTTAATTTTTTAATTTAATATTCTTTTATTTATTATTTCGCGAAGTGGGTGATATCAATCTGATCCCTATGATTGTGCGACGCATTTTCCTTTGCTTACTAAACTAAATCAGCTATGTAGTACTTAAATTACGTTGTATTACAATGTGAATCCCCTTCGATTAGGATAAAAATAGCAACTTAATATGTCTTTGATTGACTCGCCTTCAGTGCCTCCTGCGTTTCTAAAAATTGTAAATACTATATAATTTTTTCACGATTTATAATTTTTTCCTTTCTTAGTTTCATTAGTTTTTTATGTGGCGCGCCAATGCAGCCTGTGCTTAAATCCGACCCTGGATACATAGCAATAATAATGGTAAAAGTAACAGCTATGGTAATGGTAATGGCAATGGAAATAGTATTGGTAATGGTAATGAAACTGGTAATTAAATAGTAGCATTAACGGTAATGGTATTGGTAAAGGCAATAAAAAAGAAAATGGTAATTGTAATGGTACTGGTTATAGTAATGGTATTTGTAATGGTAATGGTATTGTTAATGGTAATTGCAACGGTAGCGATTATGGTAATGATAAAGGTATTGTGAATGGTAATTGAAGTGGTAATGGTATTGATAATGCTAATGGTAGTGTTAATGGTAATATTTAGTAATAACCTGTTAATATCTTGTTAAATAAATATATTAAACGAAAAGTGGTCTGCATGAGACGGCTTCATGCCAGATACCTTGTTTTTTTTAACCAGCTCTGTTTCAAAAAGAAACAAGTGGCATTGAGTCTCATCTATTTTTTACCCATTTCTAAGAAACGAATAGCCAACTCTGCCTAATGGCGGGCGGTTTTAGTTATAAGCATAAAGCAAAATCAAAATAAAATGAGCATTATGGCCAATTTGCTATTTCATTCAAACACGAAAGCGTATAGCATCAGTATGCCTGTATGTACATATGTATGTGCATACTTAGTCATAAATGTAATCCCATACCGGACACACCCACCTACATACTCACGTTAATTATTCAGCCGTGATTCGCACATAATAACATTATTTGTCAAAGTAATCCATCACTAACAGGCAACTAATACAATTTCTTCATAGCCAATGCGATTACATACATACATACATACATATGTACATATGTGGCGAACAACTCTTTGCATTGTGCATACAAAATAGTTGAATGCTTTTGTATAAGTACATACAAATGTACATAAGTATGTAAGTATTTGCACATATGTATGTACATATATAGTAAGTATGTAGCAATGGATATATAGACATCTGTAAGCATTTTCCATGACTGGGCATTTTTCACCGCAGCCGAGTACACTTAACTAAGCACTTAGGCAAATATGTCTGCAGCAAGTGCAAAAATGTTGCATTGCATTGTATGCATGTACGAGCATGATAAGTAGTACTAGATGCAATATGGTGAGACACGTATGCACCAACGATGTTGTGAACAATTTCTATTTTTGAATACAAGTACATATACATATATGTACATTAAGGCGGGTCAATTTGTATGGCAGACTTTTTCGACTATGCGTGTATGTTACAGAAGGATTCTACTCATTACCCTAAGCAAATTTTCCGAAGAAACCACAAGTCTAATATCAATTTTGAGTTTCACGAATGGAGAAAATAGGTTTCTTAGCATTTTGCTGTCGTGTCGTAAAGAAGTTTAAAAACTTTGAATAAAAACGTGCCAGAAGGGGTTTTTGTATGGCCAAACTTGCATAGAATTACACATAAAATCCTTCTATCCTATAAGCGTATAGTTAAAGAAAAAATTGGCACGCCCTAATGTAGGTACATACATATGTATGTATGTGCACGAAGGCAAGTATTTAAGTAAGTAAGTGTCTGGAAATGCATAAGCATCTGGTTGCGATATATTTGATTACGTTTCAAAAGTTTTTAGCGAGTAAACATATCCATATTGAGAATATATACAGACATACAGACATATGTATGTAGGTGCATATGTACGTATCCATATAGTATGAAAATACATAAGCACTTATTTATGTAAAGAGTAAAAAATTGCGAAATGCTTGTGTCACAGCCAGCAAATTGAAAACCCGGCCACACATCCACTATCACTGCACCAAATCCATGTTGTGGACACTTAACAAATTACCTTGCAATGAGTGAACAAGAAAATTCACGAACGCTGGCCGCGCCACCACCACCCACTTAGCTGCTGTTAAGCGAGCGCATAGCATTTTCTGATTTGTTTCCCCAACCGCTTTGTGGTTATAAAATGAAATTAACTTTGAAATATGTTTGTATTCATAAAATCGATAATTTTGCAATTGTAAGTTAGTGAGTAAGTGAGTAAGTGCATATGTATGATTTCCTTTGCTCGAAGGTAAATTTATTTCCTTCACCTGAAGTGGTTTAGCATTTCCCGTGAAGGTCCTCAAAGTGCAAAGTACTAAATATTTTTCTTTACTTGTTATATGCAGGTACATACATATGTACAAATGTGTGTATATATGTCAGTATATGTATAAGTATGCACCCTACTGGGAAGACCCGAACTAGAGAATCAAATTTATAATTCAGCACTAGTCCTTTATCGCCAAAAAGGAACTAGGCCGTTAGTAACTAGATCCCCACCGTCCAAAAGGCTACATACTTTTTTAAGACTACATATCGCTAGCTAAGAGTGAAAAGTTCGCGAGCCCACTTCTTCTAAAAAGTTATATTTCGATGCAAGAAGCAAGAACCATTAAAAATGCATTGTTTTCCAG
Source organism: Rhagoletis zephyria (assembly GCF_001687245.7). Lineage (NCBI taxonomy): Eukaryota > Metazoa > Arthropoda > Insecta > Diptera > Tephritidae > Rhagoletis > Rhagoletis zephyria. Next base: position 78,039 of record NW_016158716.1, read on the forward strand.
AATATCGAACTACCTTTTTTTCTAACCGTTTTTATTCTATGATACGCAAATTTGCTCAATCCAAATAAGCACAAAAAAAGTGATAAGTCTAAAAGAATACAAAAAACTTTTTATTAGAAATCTGTATCTTATGTTAGCATTTGGCCGAGCTTATCCTCTAATTTGTGGCCTGTGCCACACAAATGGAAGGGACCGTGATTATATTTTTATGAGTAAGTAGCGGTTTTTTATGGCGGGATACACTGGTAGGTTTGCCATTGCCTGCCGAGGGGCGATCGCTATTAGAAAAAAACTTTTTGGTTTTTAATTTTTGATCTTGGTCGGGCACTGGGCTTTATTAACCCGGGCCCTGCGGAATGGTGGCGCGCCCAGCTACATATATCTAATGTGACGAATCAAGGCGAATACATATAAGGTAGTATCGATTCAACAACAATTACTTGTATTTTATTTTTGCTTTTAGCGGGCCATTGTCAAATTTCAGCTATTCTTATCCGAATGAAAAAGGTCGACAGAAAATACAAACACTCTCACGTTTTCACTCACACGCAAGCGAAATATAAAATTTTGACAATCAAGCGCTACTCACAGCTGATGAAACAGCACCGCCTTATATAAATTCGCCTGGGTGATGAATTTAGTAGTGGTTTGAAACTATCGAAAAAGGGATGCAGGAGGCACTAAAGAGTTTTTTTCGTTCGAATATGCTTTCACTCACTTCACTTCACAGACGCTCTTTCATAGTTTGGAAAAACAAAACAAAACTTTGTATTACCGTTTTAACATGTCGCGTCTGACGGCATTGCAGCCTGGAACCTTCTTGAATCTAACAAACAATAGCAAGCGCCACTGGCACTGCAATAGGGGATAATTTCAATTTCCTACGACATCAATATGTTAAATTCGAATTATAGCGAACTAGTAGTGGTTCTAAATGAACTAGAAGCATACCAATTCAGAACTAGAGATTTTTCTCTACAAGGCATATACAGTTTTTATATGTTATTATGGTTTGGCTTCGTCTAGAGTCATTAAAAAACATTTTTCATTTTACTTTACTTTTTACTTTCACCCCCACTTATTGGTTTGTCTTATGCAAATCTATGGTAGCAGTTCTTAAATTTCTAGAATTTTTCACTTTCATGTTATCGACAACTTGAATAGAATGCAGCTGGAAGCAAGTAACAGCGACCAACACTTAACAAAAGTGCATATAAATATCCACTTCTTCGTACATACATTTTTCTTTATTTACTTCAAAAACTTCAAGTATTGACGGTGATACGTCGAAGAATACTTTGTAAAACTTTATGCATCACTAATTTACCAAGAAGTTACAAGTTTTTGAGTTGTTGCAGTTCACTTTTCTTGGGGAAAATACAGCCCTCCATAAGCGAATAAAAAAGTGTTCGTAAATATTGTATTAGGGTGATCAGACACAGCTTTCCAAAGTTGTCCCTGAATATACATATTTACATACATATGTTGCATGCTGGTTAGGATGATGCGGTAATGTGGATGTCTTGTAATGGTAGTAGTTGGGGTAATAGCAACGGTATTAGTAATGGTTATGGTTGGTTGGTAGAAGCATTGCCTGCGTATTGCCTAGGATAATTGACTCGGTTTTCCAAAACGATTTCCACCGGTTTTGGGGAAACTCTTGAATAGTTTTAAAATTATATCCTAGGTTATTTGGGTATGAACAGTATATCATATTTGATTCCAATAAATGAATGTTTGGCGCTTAAACGTTTTCTGCTTCTGAGTGTTCTGCTTCTTGATCTTGTGACACAAATGGTAGTGCGCCGAGTCGATATTTTCAAGTATTGATCCATACTCAGTACTGATTTAAAAAGTACCCAATGCTTTCGATACTCGGTACCGAAATGTTCAGATTTCAAATTGGAGCACACAACAGCTAAAAATATGAAATAAAATCTGCTCAGGTTGGAGATCAGGTGGAGATCCAAAACAAATTCCAAGATCCAATGTTTATTTTCAATTGTTCAAGTCAATTGGGGAACCTCTCTAACAAAAGGGAAAATTATTTGTATGCAAATCTGCGTTCTCCTCTTGAGAAACGATTGGATATCAATTTGAATTCAAATTTTATTCAACTTTTAGAAAACTGTTGTTTATCCACTTGAAAATCAAGAATTTCTCAAAGATTGGAACAATGTTTGCTTCGTGCATATTGGGTACTAACGCACCGCACCATAAATTAGTATTGGTCTTATATTAGCCATACATTAACAGCACAAGTTTTGGCCTTAGTCCTGAATTCCTACTGCTATCTCTAGGCATCTCTTGATATTTGTCTTTCAGCTCAGTTTGGTGTCAGAAACAATGCCGAGGAACTTCGCCGCCGGGGATAATGTGAGGGTCGTTCCATTGTCTGAACTGAGTTCCGTTTTGCTCGGTTTGACACTAAGGTATTTTATTTTTTGGGGACAACGAGTGTAACCTAAGCAGAACGCCCACTAAAATTTCGCTATTCATGGAAGGATAGAGGCCTGGCATTGAATCTCATTTCCATATGTTGATTTCTAGTAGTCCTACGTTGTTCAGCGCCACCGCACATAGCAGCGCAGAAAAGATACTCCTAGAGGTGTAACCCTATTTGCAACAGAGGATAATGTTTTTACCGAACCATTGGCTGTTGATATGATTATAGCTTTGAGCCCTGAACCAGCATATTTCACCGTCTTTGCTCCACTCTCGAATATTATTTAAACTCCCTTTAAAATCTTCCACACTATTCTAGCATTCTTTTCAGCCGAATGCTTGTATTGAGTAGCCTAGGAATTAAATGGATAGCCATGAAATTTCACCGATTTGGGTATCTTGTTTATCTTATTCGAAGTTTTAGTAGCCTTCACAGAACTACCAGCAGCTACAATTCCCTCCATTTCAAATGGAAATCAAAAAAATAAGGAAACTTGTATTTATGTACATGCATTAGACTGGATCAGCTTGCAAGCAAACAAAAAAAAGATGGACGCACTTTAAGATATGACTGTATGAATGCCAAAGATATTACGAAAAATGTAAAAAGGCGGACCCCACAGACAAACAAAAATGTTTCGAAATTGCCTTGCAAAAATACTTTAGACTAGGACTAGGGGTGTCCGGCTAACTTTTTTCTTTTGCACAATCTAATGGACATGTATGTATGTATGTATGTAGCTGCTTCTCAATGAAAAATAGCAAGCATATCCCAGATGTTTATTATTGTACTTGGCCAGAAAATATAAAGTTGTGCGAGAAAATTCGCTTGGCTCATACACATATAAATTTATGTATGTAGATACATATGCAAACATGCGCTAAGCGGAAACACTTAAAAAGTGCTTCAAAAGCGACAAGCTGCAAAATTTTCCAAAAATTAATTGCATTCGCGATAGTGGGCGCAGACAAACACATGTACATATGTATATATATATGTACATATGTACATACTTAGGAGCACACAAATTTAGAGCCTTCTTCTAGAGCTGGTATTTTTACCACGTTTTTATTGTTGTTATCGTTTCGGTGCGCTATAAATTAATTAGGACACGCCAAGGACTAACGAATTGCGAGCAACGTTTGAACTTAACTAGGTCAACGCCATTTACAAGTAAACGTCATTGTGGCGACTAACTAATATGTACTTATTTATGTATGCGATTAGAGTAACACAAACATACATACATATGTATATTTATAAGCATATATGTATGTATATGTATGTATGTATGTGCATACCATCTATCTATGTACAATTAGCGACACTTAGAAAAATATGTAGTTAATTTCCCTTCATCCCAGGTAGGTTGGTATTGATTATCAGCAAAATTGGAGAATTTCCTCTGAAAATAACGGTGTTTTGGAAAAATGCAAAAACTACGATATTTCCTTAAATGCTGGCTCCAAATTGTTGAAAGTTGGAATGTGAAGTAGATTTTTGACATAAAATTAGACAGTTATTCAATTTTTGCGAAATGGGCGTGGCAGCGACTACTTATGATGAAATACTGTATCTTAGTAGTCTCTTTACGAACATTGCTTAGAGTCTCACTAAGAAACCCGTGGAAATTTTTGAAATCAGGCAAGAACCGGGCCCACCTCCCTATTATTACTACTAAAGCTTCTTCTTCTTCTTTATTGGCACTGTAACCGCCAAAGCGATTTTAGCCGAGTCAAAACAGCACGCCAGTCATTTCTCTTCTATTCCAATTGACGCCATTAAGAAATGCCAAGTAAAGCCAAGTCCGTCTCCACCTGGTCTTTCCAACGCAGATGAGGCCTTCCTCTTCCTCTGTTACCAGCATCGCGACCCGCGTTGAACACTTTCAGAGCCGGAGAGTTTCTGTCCAGGACATAGCCTAGCCAGCGAAGCCGCTGGATTTTATTTCGCTACATAAGAGTTGATGCATGCGCATTATTAGCTCCTCGCCGTCGTACTTGAATAGCTCGGCTGGCAGGCCGTCAGCTCCAGCAGTTTTGTTGTTTTTCAGCCGCGTAATCGCTATTCGTAGCTCGTCATAGTCAGGCGGTGGGACATCGACTGGGGGCTCGCGTTCGTCTTCTCTTCTCTCAGTTCTGCTGTCATTCACTAGGGTGGAAAAGTGTTCCCTCCATAATTTAAGTACGTTCTGGACATCGGTATCTAGGTCGCCATGGTTGTTCTAACAGGAGTTTGCCCTGGTCTTGAAACCTCCAGTAAGTCGCCTAACTCTCTGATAAAATTGTCGGGCGTTTTTCCTGTCCGCCAGCATTTCAAGCTCTTCGCACTCACGTATTTCGGCCCCTCGCTTCTTATTGCAGCCAATACGTCTCGCTTCCCTCTTCAGCTCTTTATAACGGTCCCACATGGCTCGAGTTGAGCCCGATCGCAGCGTGGCCCTGTTGGCGGTATCTTTTTTCTCGGCAGCTTCTTGACACTCCTAATCGTACCTTCTTCGGCGGCGCTACTTAATGAGCTGGATATGTGGTTCCACTGCAGGCGTATGTCGGATTGTTGAAGAGTGCTCTCAGAGAGCAGGTGTCAGAGTCGAGTGGCGAATAAATTGGATGTCTGTTGTCATCGGCGTAGCCAGAATGAAATTTAGGGGGGCTCGACCCTATTAAGCTGGCATTTCAGGGTACTATTTTATATATATATAAGGAAAATTTGAAAGTTAGGGGGGGGAGGCTCGAGCACCAACATATTTTCAAGAGATGCTAATTAAAAAGTTAGATATTTGGAGGAATTTTCATACTTTTGCACAAAGTCTGAAATTTGGATTTATATGGTGTTTGTTAAGTAATCAGCTATACTATCATAAAAAATTAAATTTGGCTCACGGTGTGTATATAGAAATATATATAGCACATATGAACATATATATACGTATGTAGATATGCACCAAAAAAACGCTAGCTTTTTAAGAAATATCTTACACAAAGGCAAAAAAAAATGTTCATGCAGGATTGCAATCCCAGCTCTAGAAAGTCGACAAGTTCACTGGCTTATTGCCATCCTACAGTATTACATACTGATTTAATTTTTGCCAAAATAAAAATGAATAAAAACAACGCAAACAGTTTGGCCGTCAAGCATTTTTTGTATATACTTACATCAGCGATTTTTATTGCATGGCCATCCTGTTCCCATTTGCTGGCGATTTGCAACGTTTCGGCTGTCTTCTGCTGTATTGTCTTTGAGTCATCCAGCAGTGTTAATTCATAGAATTCTTGAATATCTGCAAAATAAGAACATGAAAAAATGGTGTAACCTTTATTACCATTGAAATTGTCCAATAATGTGCATATTAATAACAAACACATATTTATACGAACGTAATGTAAAGACATACTTAAAATCTTGTTGAGGAACCTTAAAATAAATATGGTTCACAGCCTCCGACCATCGAAAAACAACATTCGCCTCCTTCGGAACTTTGGATCATAATACAGTTTCGAAAATAAAAAGATGTTGACCAAACTTAAAATCGGCAGATCCCATATTCAATCTCGCAAACTCTTATTTGGGACACTATTATCAGTTATTAAAAGAAGAACAAATCTTAGTTTAATTTGCTTATTTTAAAACTTTTTAAAATTAAAGTTAATTAAGAAGTCTTCTTATTTATTTGAATTGTTTCTTTCTTACACTTGCGCAAGTCATAATTATGAGTTCACAATATCTAACATGCATATCTTACAGTTTCTAAAAATAAAATAAAATACAATTTATTAGCGTACCATGTAGAGTATGTATGTATGTACTATGTAAATGCTTTATAAATAACTTAAAGATCCTGGTCCGTGAGCCTCTGCACCACGCATCAGCCGCTCCTAGGAAACCGTATTAAGTGGTGGAAAAGGATTCTGCTTGGACACCACCAACTTGTTGTGACTGTATGAGATGTAGCCCTTGATTTTACCCTCAAAAATCAAATTAGCCACTATGCAATGCGTTTCATCGATGCTCACATCTGTTTCGCCGACAAATTGCAATGCCGCTTGAAATGCCCGCAAATCTAATTGATGCGTCTGTTTGATTATGTACACACGCTTGAAGAGATTGCGATAGACAATGAATTTCAATTTTTCAACCAACAAATAAATGCCGCATTTGATGAAGAATATCTCATGACGTTGTATAACTTCATCGAATTTGCGAACATTGCCCTCTTTTAAAGCGACAGCAAGTTCATGAAACTGTAGTAGGTCAAAACGTTCGAGGTTGTCCTTCTTGGGCAAGTAGCCAAGTAGCATCTTCACCGGCACCAAGTAGATTAGTATGAGCCGCTTGTTGCGTGGGAAATTGCGTGGACAGTTGCGCAGCGCAAATGATAGAAATTCATCGGCGCTTTTATAGTCTGAATCGAACATGGCCTTACGGCCTACAAAATATTTATATGTTATCTGTTCTGGCAATGGGAAGGAGTCTTTGAAGGTGCTGCTATCGATGGCGCGTATCAATGGCTTACACAAATGCAATTTGTTGATGCGGAAGTAGACTTTGAATAGCTGATTAACAAGGTTGAGCATGCCAAGGCGTTTAGTGTCGTCATCCGAAGATCTAACAAGCGAATAGATGGGCTAAAATTAATTTGCCTCTGAATGGCGAATTCTAAAGGCAATGAGACGTACCTATTATCTGCGGCGCATACACGGAAACAGCTCATTAGGCAGTCTGCGGCCTTCTCAAGAATTTCCCCTGGCTTGGTGCTGCTGCCAAGTTCTTCGCATTTTTGCGCTAATATGCGCAAATCCAAGCAGGTTGTGTACATTATGGGAAGACACCAGTTCTCCTCCTTCAACTGTTGCAACATTTTCACAACAGATTGTATGCATTGTGATTGTTGGCGATAAGCTTGCATAAAATCGCGAGCTAAGAGAATTAAACTGTTTTTATAGAAACAAATAGAAAGTGTATACACAGAGCATTGCTTTAACTCACTTTCCAAGCCCAAGAAATAGAGTACTTTTAGATGCGCACAAACAATCTCATCAATGGGCGGATCCAGCATACGTTCCACGGCATTCTCTGGACACTCCACATATAAATTACGATTCATTATATGCTTGTCTTTGAGTGAAATAAAAGATGCCATCGTCTCACCATCCGCCACAGACCAGGCGCGCTGCACGCCGCTCAAGTAATTTTGCAAAGTGCCGAACATGCTGATGCTGGTTGAGTAGACAAACAATTTTTCGGGTTATAGAATGAATACTCAAAAGGAAATATATAAATTAGTACTCACCTTATTGGATAATTGTGGATTTGTTATTAAATTCCATAAAAAAACGGCTGGGCAAACTTTGGCTGCAAATTTCATTATAAATTTGACATTTTGCAGATGAAATATACACACAAACGGGGAGATGGCACATAAAAATCGATAAGCAGTGTTAAAGCAGTGGCACAGTCGATAATGAAGTTCATCTTCCGGTACTGCTTTTGGTCACTAACCGATTCATTAAAGTGGACCCTGCCTTGCCGACTGCAGTTTCGTCGAATGTTAAATTCAAAATCAGACATGCAGAATTGTTTTTGTAACTACCATGGTTTTTCCAGTTACATGTTCCAATATGTACATATGTATGTACATAAATGCATTTATGCACGCTTATTCGAGTATTACATAAATAAATTAGCTTAGATATGTGCATTATACTATTTGGGTGAAAGTGGGATTTTTATAGGCTTTGCATTCACAATGGCAAGGTATAGATACATATATCGACGGTACTTTGGCAAAAGCTCGTATCTCAGAAATCAGTATTAACTCCTATCTCCTAAAACTAATTGACAATAAGTCTTAAAACACTATGAATCATTGGCCCATAGTCATAGTCGTAAGTAATAAAACTCATTCCTGTTAAAATAAAGTTTTAAGTTTAAAATAGATTTTTAAGTTGAAGTAGAAATACCCAAAATNAATGCATTTATGCACGCTTATTCGAGTATTACATAAATAAATTAGCTTAGATATGTGCATTATACTATTTGGGTGAAAGTGGGGTTTTTATAGGCTTTGCATTCACAATGGCAAGGTATAGATACATATATCGACGGTACTTTGGCAAAAGTTCGTATCTCAGAAATCAGTATTAACTCCTATCTCCTAAAACTAATTGACAATAAGTCTTAAAACACTATGAATCATTGGCCCATAGTAATAAAACTCATTCCTGTTAAAATAAAGTTTTAAGTTTAAAATAGATTTTTAAGTTGAAGTAGAAATAGCTTTAGGTCCATTCAATATCAAAAAAATGTTACGAATTGTTACTAGTACTTACAAGTTTTTACTGGAAATGCATTCAATAACCCAAAAAATGTGCAAGAGAGAGAGCGAATTCGAGACTATAACAACCCGAGAGAGCTGCAAATTCTTACAAGTAAAAATTTTACTAGCAGGATTTGGAAGGATTCAAAAAATAAGGTTATATTTCAAATTCAAAAGTAAACAAAGTGTTTAGGAGGATTATTTGATGAAACATAATTACTAGTTTTGCGTTCAATAACTTTTTCTGATAATTTTCTCTTCCTCTTAATTTTACTCCCTATTTTCCTTTTCCGCTCTCGCTGCAAGTACTTACTGGAAAAGTTCTTGAATGGACCTTTTTTGTAAAGATGAGAGAGAACCGGGCTATCCAATATGAAGAGAAAAAATTTACTTTAATTAGTTCACCCTGTGTCCTCTGCAGGATCGCGGATTTAGTAAGCCATTTATTTTACATCTTTTTTGTTCTTTTCAATATTAAATTTTTTTATGTATTTATAGATGTTGTGACCTTTTTAATTAACATTAAACTCCAAAAAATTTTATTAACTTGAAATAATTATGTGAAATAAACAAAAAAAATAAAATTTAATTTTGGTGACGGATTTTGCAACAACAACAACGCCAGGTTTTGGAAATGTCACTTTTTATATAAAAAAAAAACCGAAAAAGTAGTCTTAAAAAATTTCTCAAAAATCAACGCGATTTTTAGCCGGTTGAAATTATCACTTAATTAGATTAGAATTGTATGGGCTATAAAACTGTATACCCAAAAATGTTCTAAAGATTTAGGTTATAAAATTTTAATTTTGTTGAAAATTTGTACTGAAGTAGTCAGTATTTACTAAATACAATTTCGCCCACTAATCAACAAATATAATTTATTCATCCCTTGGACATGTACATTAGACTGGTTCAAAAAAACAAAAACGCCTTTTAGAGGTTGCTAATCGTGAATTTATATTTCCCATAACACAGGGGAAAAATCTTTCTTTAAGTTAGCATATCGGAATGAGCGATATATACATATTTTCGAAGGATATTGTAGGCTGTAAAAATAATCTCATGATTTTTCCACAAATTCCGTCCTCCAAAACTTACTCAAAAAATATATACAAAATTGAATGGTTTTTAAAATTCTCAGCAAAATGTTAAAACTTGTCACTTAGGGCCGTTAGCTTATCTATTTTAAAGTTTAGTTAAGTCATTAGATACAGTTTATAAAATATTCATTAAATATCATAAAATTTTTCTTGGACATTTTATAATTTTTACTTTTCTTTGAAAATAAAAATTCGCAATGAGCGATCTCTCAGTCTTAAAACTGAGGGCTACGCTTTTGACAGGCATTTTTTCTACTGTCCCGAAAATTTGAAGAATTTTGAAAGAAATTAAATATTTGGTCGATTTTTTGAACTACACCTTTTCCAACAGTATTTCAGAAAAACACAAATGTATTTCAGAAAAGGCCAAATGTATTTCAGAAAACCTCAAATGTATTTCAGAAAATCTCAAATGTATTTCAGAAAAACCCAAATGTATTTCAGAAAAGCTCAAATGTATTTCAGAAAAACGCAAATGTATTTCAGAAAACCTCAAATGTATTTCAGAAAATCGCAAATGTATTTCAGAAAAACACAAATGGATTTCAAAAAACGCAATTGTATTTCTGAAAAGGCCAAATGTATTTCAGAAAACCTCAAATATATTTCAGAAAAACGCAAATGTATTTCAGAAAAATATTTTTAGAATACAGCTATGCTTTTCTGAAATACATTTGTGCTTTTCTGAAATACATTGCCCTTTTCTGAAATACATTTGTTTTTTTCTGAAATACATTTGAGGTTGAATCATTTGCCTTTGAAATACATTTGGTTTGAAACATGAGTTCTAAATACATTTGGCCTTTCTGAAATACAATTGTTTCTGACATTGATTTTTCTGAAATACTTGCTTTTTGATGAGTTTTCTTGCCGAAAAGTTTGGTTTTGAAAGAAATTAATTTGGTAGTTTTTCTGAACTGTATGTAGTCTATTGTACATGCATATGTATGTATATATGAAGATAAAGGTTACACGTGCATACGGACATACATAATACCTATATACGTAGTAAGTATACATCTATGTATATACGGACAAACTACATATATAGGTATGGATTTTTACTTCCAAGTCTCTCATAAATATGTAATCAGCGCCATACTCGACGTGCCATAAAAACCCTAGTTCCTTCCACACTTGAAAACCACTTATCGTTTGTTAAAGCGTTACGGTTTTAGATTAATTAAAAAATGCTTTCGACTTTAGATAAACAAAAATAAAAATACAACCGTATAAAGTAAGTATAAACAGAAGCTATGCATCATCGTATCGATACAGATTGTTTAAGAGGTCGTTTCAAAATAATCCTAAAAGCTTAAGCGAGCATATGTACGTACTCGAATCAACAAATCTTATTCTAAACAATATACAGCACTTCACTTGAAAAAAGATGTAATTAAGTATGTGTATGTATTTTTAGTGCTCCTACATGAATATACAGTACAGTACAGTAATATACATAATATACAGTACATACATACATACATATGTATATATTACAAATTGGAACTCAAATTATTTTCAGTTATGTATATGAAAAATTAATGAATCGCTTAACTATTTATTCGATACAGAATCTGGACTCACGATTTTACGATCAATTAGGTCAAGTATTAGAGATGGGCACGGGGCTAAATATTTAATCCCGGTCCCGCCTATTCCGAAATTCAATTTTTATGTTCCGAACCCGCTCATCCCGACGTTTTTCAGAATTGTACCGCGGGTCCCGTGGGCCACGAAATCTATCACTAAGAAAAAAAATAAATAAAAATAATAATATAAAAAATAACGACTATTTTGTTTTCTTTGTTGTTCGTTGTCGTCTCAATAAAACATAAAAAAGTGCATATTTCATAAATCGTTTTTAAGGAAGATTTTCTAAATTTAATTTGCGGTTTTATGGGGAGTGTCGGGAAAGAATTTTGGTTCCGTCCCTGTCGCAAAATTTTTACAGACCCTCCCGATACCGTCCATCCTGGTCAATTTTAAATCAGCACCGTGGGTTTCGGTATCCTGCGCCCATCTAATAAGTATAAAACATGAAGATTTGAAGAAACAACGCGCCTTCTTTTGAGTTACATTTTTGTTTGTTCCTTCAAAAGAAGTTAAGTACTTATTATTGTTATTTATTAAAATTTTTCATTTTAAAGATATATTTAAAGACGTGTCAAAACTTTAAAAAACACATTCAAGCAACAACTAGAAGTCTTAAAAATTTTAATATTAAGAGGTTCTAAAGAAAAAATTAAAATAATTTGTTTTCTCCTAAGAAACGAAAAAATACCAAACGAAATTTTTATGGTAAGTAAATTTTAAGTAAATGATAGGTGGTCTTTTTGAGAAAAAAGTTTCTTTTTTCATAAAATCGTATTTTTTTTTATCATTTATCAATATTTTTCACTGTTATTAATCAAATTTAAAAAAGTACGAAAAATGGGGAAAATTAACCTTTGGAGCAACCAAAGGTCCATTTATTTGTCAAGCAGAAAAAACTTATTTTATTCCCAAGTTAATGCTCGATATACCATCGGACTATCTGCGTGATTTGAAATGGATGCAGTCTATACTGCTAAAAAAAAGTATAGATACGATAGCAGAAAGAGGCACGAGTATTTTTTAGGGCTTAATAAAATATGTACTTTTCCGCTCCGCTCTCATTTTTAAAAACAAATAAATAAAGTNTGGTCTTTTTGAGAAAAAAGTTTCTTTTTTCATAAAATCGTATTTTTTTTATCATTTATCAATATTTTTCACTGTTATTAATCAAATTTAAAAAAGTACGAAAAATGGGGAAAATTAACCTTTGAAGCAACCCAAAGGTTCATTTATTTGTCAAGCAGAAAAAAATTATTTTATTCCCAAGTTAATGCTCGATATACCATCGGACTATCTGCGTGATTTGAAATGGATGCAGTCTATACTGCTAAAAAAAAAGTATAGATACGATAGCACAAAGCACAAAGAGGCGCGAGTATTTTTTAGGGCTTAATAAAATATGTACTTTTCCGCTCCGCTCTCATTTTTAAAAACAAATAAATAAAGTGGCATTGGGTGACAGCTGAACATTACGTCAAAATTATGTTTTTGTTGTTATTCATACTGTCACTATGCAAATAATAAGTTAGTCTAATTTCTCGCATACATATATACCGCTGGCGTAAGTTGAGTGGGGTTTAGTTGGTATGAGAAGAGATTTCTCGAGTCGTGGGGTATATCTCGGTATGCGGGCTTCTGCAGATGATTATATCATTGGCCTCCCCATCTGTTCTGTAATTTTCAAGTTGGATATGGAAGCAACGCGAATGGGTCTGAAGGTGAACAAGGATCTGTCAGCAATTCAAAAATCAGCGCATTTCCGTCTCTTCACTCAAATCACTGTTTGAAAGTTATAATTTCGAAAAATGGAAGACTTCGTTTATTTGGGAAGCATTAACTATAAGCATTTATAATAATCCCAGCATTGAAAGTTATAATACATCTGCATGTGGAATCTCGATTTTAGACCGGTACTTTGGGTTTATAAATATCTCCCTTTGTTCGAGTGCGCAGGTTACTTGACTGAGAACAAAAGTTATTTAGCCGGATTTACTTTTAGTGGTCCTGCATTGGCGCTATGTCAATGGGAGAAAATTTTTTGGAGCAAAATTTGTACCAGCAATAATTTGAAGCAAAAAAGTGTTTGTTTATAACGTTAAAGGTTAAAGAAAAAGAAGAAGAGTAATAATGCTTAAGGCCTGCGGAAATGGAGTTGCAAGCAGTATCCTAGATCGTATTAAAAAGATTGTTTTGCTAAATACATTTATCGATTGTGGGTGGCATTCATATCGTGTACTATAGGATGTACATTAGGGCGGGTCGAAAAAAATTAATTTTTCTCTAATCTCTTGGTAATAGTGAAAATATATTCTATCATCAGGTCAACAACAAGCCTGTAAAATATTAATCGTTTATTTGAATTGCAAAAGCACGCGCACAAGTGACACAAAGCACACCAGTCGAATAAGACGGATTCTTTTAAAAATTCAGGGTTCATTAAAAAGGTTTGGTGCATTTTATTAGATAATGAATCAGTAAATGCAAACGACAAAGTCAAATATAATCTTTGGCTGTCATTTAATTTATGGTTGCTCTGAAATTGATCTGTTTTTCAACGAAATTGTAATTGTTGCATTTAAATGAAGTTCACAGGAATTTTTGTTCGACATGTTTACTCTTTTTTAATAATTTTGTTATAATCTGTACGCTTTTTACTAATCAAATGATTTCTAATCTTGAACATCCACATTTAATTTTTGAAAAATGATCAAATTGGCGTAACCAAATCCGTTAAATATTATATAACAAACAGAAAACCTAAAATCTTTGAAATAAATGTCTTATAATTTTTTTCATTTTCACTTGGTTACTGAAGTAATGAGGTAATGAAAATTCATACCAGAAAGTTATCGCTATTACTATTACAGTACGATCAAATTACTTTTATTTTCCTCCATACAAAATCGACGCAGCCTAATGTACATGCCTATGTTTATATACATGCATCTACAATTGATACAAATAAGTAACTATGCAACCATCGAAGGTTACTCGTTCGCTGTTGCTGGTGGTTATGATTTTCCATTCAACACATTTTATACAATAACTACTAGCAGAATGACTTCACAATGTAAACATTAGACATTAGAATGGACCTTGAAAGTGTGTCATAACTAAGTATGCTCATACGGACAATAAACATCTAATATTTCCATTTGCATACATATTTACATACATATTCGTATGTACATATGCGCCTGTTCCTGCCTAGTTGTACATACATACATACTATAATATAATCCCTGCAAAAATTGTGCGACTAATCTCTAAAGAGAGTATTCCGAGATTACTCTCAATCGGGTACAATTGGGCATTAATTAGTCGCAACTAGTCTCATACGGGTACTAATGGAGATCAATTAGTCTCGACTCATCCCTTATGGGTATAATTGGAGATCATTTAGTCCCCAACTCATCTCCAACGGCTACTATTAACGATTTAATGATATGTACGTACTTAGTCAGTGAAATTTCATGTGCGGCGTTCGCACGCAGAGAGAGTATTCGCCTAACAAGACTGAGCACCCCGGTTCGAATCTCAGCTGGCGCAAATTTTTATTTTTATTTTTTAAAAGTGACTAGTCGCTTTTTATACCCGTTCGGGTATAAAGGTGAACAATTAGTCTCTTCATAGGACATGCTCGAACAAAAGCGAGCAGTTCATTCCATATAAAGAGATCAAAAGTGGTATTAGTCGCATGCTCCTTTGCGATTGCTCCCGGAGTCATCCCGGATTAGTCCCATTTTTTGCAGGGAATGCTTTTGTATAATTGTACAATTTTGGGTGTATGGGTGGGGAGGAGAGCGTTAAGGTACATAAACGCAGACACTTTCTACGCCTACACTTTACTTCGATAAGGACATATGTACTTATATATGCTATTACTATGTCCTTATCAAAATCCACCGACCGGAATAGGCAGCGCAGCGTGGCTATTCAACTGGCAACTTTTCTTTCTGGTATCTATTATCTAGATACATATGTATGTACATACATAAGTATATCATTAAGGACTATGCGAATAAAAGACATGTCAAGCGTTACATAGCCAACGGACAGATTCCCGCTAAACTGTCATTACACCGGTGTCTATTATACTTGTTGAAGTTGGAAAAATCTGACGCTGTTTAAACGCATTCTATTATCTATTATGCGCGAGCCTTTATGAATAGATACATTTTCATATACATAAATATGTACATATGTATGAACCTGTACTCGGCTACGGCAATGACGGCTCTGATAGGGTCTGCTTTGTGTTGATTTTCCCGCTCTGGATGAATGCAGCGCCGCGCTTTGGCAATTACAACACTGAGCTATTCAGGCATCCAACCGGTCAGGGACATCTCAGGGGTATTGGATCTGCATTTGCACAAGTACATGTGTGTAATACTTAGTCTATTTTTAGATAATTTTAAAATATGGGTGTGTATGTATATAGGTATGCATATGTACGTTAGGGCGGTTCAATTTGTATGGCAGATTTCTACGACTATGCGCATATAGCACAGAAGGACACTTCGTGTAATTCGTAGCAAATTTGCCCAAGAGACTATGGGTCTAAAATTAATTTGAAGTTTGCCAAATTGTGAATAGAGGTTTCTTAGCATTTTGCTGCCGTGTCGTAAATGAGTGCTTACATTTTGTATAAAACCCTACTATAAGGAGGTTTTTGGTATGAGGAATCCATTTTTTCACTTATCTTAAAACTTCCACCAGAGGGCGAAACAGTGAAAATTTTCCCATTTTCTTCGCAACCTGTTTTTGCAATATGGCAAAACCCAAATTGATTTTACACCCATAGTTTCTTTGGCAAATTTGCTTAGAATCCATGTAGTCATAGTCTCATAGTCAAAAAAATATGTACATTAATATGTACATACATACACTGGCGGCAGAAATAATAGACTCGTCGTTCTTTTAAGAATTTTGGCTATATTCCTTTAGTTTATTTTATATTTAATATTTTTTTATAAAAGTCAAGGTAGTTATACAATAAACATCATATAAATCCGCTTTTCAAACTTTGAACAAAAATAATGAAAATTCGATAAATTTTCACAAAATTTTCAAACTTTTTTTTCAGAATTTTTAGAAAAATGTTTGGTATGCAGCTTTGTAGCTCATCTAATTCTAGTAAAGTGCAAGTTTCAAGTGGCTAGAAAGCCATATAAAAAACTTTTCGAGCACACTTTGTATGTGGAAAAATGCGTGAACCCGTGCCAAAAAAAAAAATCTTTAATATCAACGGTATTTTGTAGCCAATTGAAACTTGCACTTTACTATATTAAAATTGAATAAAATATTTTTCTAAAAATTTAATAAAACGTTTGAAAATTTGGTGAACATTTGTCGAATTTTTATAATTTTTGTCAAAGTTTGAAAAGTGAATTTATATGATGTTTGTTGTATAACTACCTTGGCTTTAATAAAAAAAATATTAAACATAAAATAAACTCTGCCAAAATTCTTAAAAATACGACGAGTCTGTTATGTATTTCTGCCGCCAGTGTATGTATCTTCCCCACTGCCACTCGTTGCTAAGTATTTAGCATAAAAAAGTAGTGGTAAGTTATAGCAACAACAGCAACTGCAGGGTACAAATTATTCTTTTAATTGTACATTAGCTTCGTTATGCATCCGCTTAAGTGCCCTTAGCTGTCATTCTATTTACGTTAACGTCGAAGCTCTGGCGATATATGTAGAAGGCAGCTTGTAGGCAGGCGGTGTAAATATGTACAGGTTCAAGTGGCTGCACTTATTTGCTCGTACATGTCTATTCTTTTAGCAGACAACATCTGGTACGTATTTCGAATATTGATTTATATTTCAAATTTTTGAAGTGTAACATGCGATGGATAACTTAACATTTAGTTTCTCTGAAGAAAATGTTTCTGAATTGCTAACAAAAACAAAAAAAAGAAACATATTGAAAGAGTAGTGAAATATTTTATTTAGTTTGCTATCATGCAATATACATACATATTCACATACTACGAGTATAACGGTGGTGAAATGCAAAAACGCCCTAACTGGCATTTTACGACATTTTTCAAAAGTCCTCTTACAAAATTGTATGAACTGGAACCTTTGTTTGTATTCGCCAATGGAAAGAAATCATTCACAGTTTTTAAAGATGTCAGTGTCACAGTGACTGACTTGCGTTATTGGACACGGTCAAAATCGTTTAGCCAGTTACAGCGAAAAACAAGAAGAAGAATATACCGGTACCTATTGGGAAACGCAAAATGGAAGTGGTGTAACCAAAAGTCCACAGTGGCCGCATACACTTTCGTATTTTTGTCCGCCGAATCCAAATCAAATGCGACCAAAAATTTCCAACTTTCTACCCTCTTCGTTTTTCAATAAAAAAAATGTTCCTCAGTTTTTGAAGTCTTGGAAGAATTGAAATTCGAAGGTCATTTATGGGTTGAAAGATTGAAACGTATTTTTATTCAAAAATTCCGAATCCACAATAAAAACATGTATGTCCCATAAAAAAAAGGAGCATACCCAACGTTAATCTCCAGACCCACGTGCTTTGCATGTCTATCAAATTTCGAGAAGGCAGAACAGACATTGTGTTTATTGATACCGATGATGTCGATGTCAACGGCATAGGCTCGCAATTCCATGTTATTATAAAAACATTGTTCCTCAGCAGATTAGTTCCGCGCTTCTTACCTCCAGCTTTAGATTAAAGAAGTCGCACGACAGCGATTCGCTTTGTCTGAAAACTCGTCTGATATGGAGCGCCTCGGAGACACCTTCCCCTCTTCAGCTCCCTAGATCGGTGTATTTTCCGACGATAGCACCAAAGATCCCATCCTTGCTCGATTGCCATTGAAATCGCCTACCACGACTTTTATATCGTGACGAAGGCTGCGCTCATAGAACAGGTCCTCGGTCACCTCGTCCTTCTCTTCCGTTTTGATGCGAATTGTGGCGAGAAACTCATTAACTGCCATAGATAACAATACTCGGCGAAATTGTCTCTTTCCCACTACAAATTCGTCACCAAACTTGCGCTCCTCTACATGGCAGCTGCAGTAGACATCGCAAGGCCCCACGTGTGTTTTGCCTTGTCCGACCAGCGCATTTCTTGGACGACGGTGATGTCAGCCTTACCTTTCGCGAGGGCATTAACTAGCTAAGCAGAAGCTCATTTCCATTAAGGTCCGGACGTTCCAGGTGTATGCTCTCAAATAGTAGCGCTATACTATTCTTACTATTATCTGGAGATAAAAAATAAAATGTATCAATTCATCCAAAGAGTTAGATATACTATCACCAAAGCGCCACCCGATATTTCACAGTCTATTTAGCTTGTTTTAAATTTCAGGGAAGTACTAGAAAAAAAAAATTAAAAAAAAAAAACTAACAATTCCCGTGGCTAATTCACGAATCAAGAAAGTGCAAAACCGCTATCCAATTTGTACAATATATTGAATCAATGGATCAGTGGTTGAGTTAGAAATATGTATGTATGTATTCGTGAATGTAAGTACATGATGCACTTATACCTATGTACATATATCTATACCGCAACTGACATTTGCGTAACAAATTGATTGGTTACTATTTTAATCAAATCGTTTGAAACCTCGAATGGATTGAATTTGAAAGGCCAAACATTTGTTCAGGAGTCAGCGCACCAGCCGTGTCAAGAGATAAGAGGCGCAACAATGAACTTTAACAGCGAATGAAATTGACAGCCATCCAACTATGTATCTCTAACCAACCAACCAGCCAACCAGCCACCTACGAGCCAAATAAACAACATAACAGACAACAAGCAACACCTGAAACATTACAGTTATGCAGTCAGCCATATTGTGGATTGACCCAGGTTTGTAACTTTAGTAGCGTTTCACAAATATGTACATATGTACATATGTATGCATTTGTGCATCGTTTTAACCATTGATACTACGTCTATAAGAGGTGACCCAAATACTTGTATCATACCTACATATGTACGTACGTACATATGTATGTATGTATGCATGCACGTAATTCCTACGAGGTGGCCTCGTACATCAGCCCTGTAATAATGGTGATTGCCAGAGGACGAGCATACGTGGTTTGTTTGCATCTGGGGGGCAAATACCGAGGTGAAGGCAAAAGTGGGTGATAAATCCATAATCGATAAACTTATGTACAATGTCGTATGTTTACTATGCTATGCTAGGACTTTAGATATGGACAGTAGGGAAATAAAGACAAATCGATTACTGAGTGGAAGATCGACCTATCTCGACAGCCAGTTCGTAAACGCCCTATCTCAAAAAACTTTTCAAGAGCCCTTCGACCGATGGAACTGAATCGGCGTTATGCTTAGGTATACCATGCAAGAAGACGGTATATT
>NW_016158716.1:97882-114923 GCF_001687245.7 Rhagoletis zephyria
TATCTCTTTTTGTTCTGGTACTTACAAACATCGGACCAAAGTTATAATACCATTTCATGCTCATGAAAGGTATAAGAAAAAACATATCAGATTCCCCAATTATGGGATTTACTGCGGCCTTGCGCAACAATGCAACTCTACCCCTAACCAAGATACATGCAGGTAGGTTCAGACATAATTCCAAGTCGACGCCGTAGATTTTGGGAGCATATACTACGAACTGTTAAAACCTGGGGAAACTATCATGTATGTATATTTACTTAAGCGAATAAATTTTTTACATCAAAGATTTTTATAATGGCTGCATTTCTTTATTCATTCTGAACGTTTGGAATAAACTTTTTTGTTTACTTATTCTTTAGAACGTTCCTGATGATATGTTAACGTATACTTCAAAGGCATTCTGTTTATTCCGGACGAGAAATGGGATTATCCGGAATGTATAAAGAAACGCAGCCAATATATTTTCTGGGAAGTAGAAAAATTGGAAAGTATTTTATGTACAGATATGTAAACAAAACTACTAAGTATTTNATGCTATGCTAGGACTTTAGATATGGACAGTAGGGAAATAAAGACAAATCGATTACTGAGTGGAAGATCGACCTATCTCGACAGCCAGTTCGTAAACGCCCTATCTCAAAAAACTTTTCAAGAGCCCTTCGACCGATGGAACTGAATCGGCGTTATGCTTAAGTATACCATGCAAGAAGACGGTATATTTAAAAAGAAAAAAAAAACATATCAGATTCCCCAACTATGGGATTTACTGCAGCCTTGCGCAACAATGCAACTCTACCCCTAACCAAGATACATGCAGGTAGGTTCACTGTGGCAGACATAATTCCAAGTCGACGCCGTAGATTTTGGGAGCTTATACTACGAGCTGTTAAAACCTGGAGAAACTATCATGTATGTATATTTACTTAAGCGAATCAATTTTTTACATCAAAGATTTTTATAATATATTTTCTGGGAAGTAGAAAAATTGGAAAGTACAGATATGTAAACAAAACTACTAAGTATCTTATTTTTTCTATCGGTTTCCAAATATTTCTTTTTTTGCTTTTCTCTTATCAAAAGAGTTTTAAATGTGTACTATTTTTTTCTTTTTGTATAAAAACAAAATCTCATCTAAATTTGTAGTATTAGTAACGGGCTTTTTCGTGCTTATTCGCGCTTTTATGAAACTTTACTGATCGCCCATGCACGCACGAGTTCGTGCTGACAGCAAATATTCCGGCCCGTACCCGCGGACTTAGGCAGGAGCCCATACATACATAAAACTTACTGGGAGCACTAGATTGCACTATTTCACGCGCCTGCTTGCAAGAATCCCCATGAAGAGTAAGTAGGAAAGCATAAAGACCCACATAGACAGTACTTAAGTATTGTCCGATTTTAAAAATTGTTGTTTAGGAGAAATGAATGAAAAAATAAAATAAAATTATAAGCGTTTGCCACGTTGTGCGCCCAACCGAAATCGGCACCAAACTGTTACTTATCGGGGGAACTTCGTGTAGGTTGGTGCCAATATCTGCCCGCGCCAATTGAAAACTCTTTTAGGTTCAAGGAATCGAGAAACCTTAACTCGTCAACATTTGTTCCCATGGTGATCGGTTTTGCTTTCTGTACTGACTGAAGAAACCCGCTCAAACACAAAAGTCCTGAGTTCAAACATGAAAAAAACAGCCGGCTATGGACAAGAGGTTGTAAGACTACAAACAAGTAACTCCCGTTTGAATGTGGTGCTTTTAAAGTCGCAATTTCGTAACGTTTTCTATTTATCCTAAGTATATTTTAGTGGGTTTCCCACATGGCNGTTCGTGCTGACAGCAAATATTCCGGCCCGTACCCGCGGACTTACGCAGGAGCCCATACATACATAAAACTTACTGGGAGCACTAGATTGCACTATTTCACGCTCCTGCTTGCAAGAATCCCCATGAAGAGTGAGTAGGAAAGCATAAAGACCCACATAGACAGTACTTAAGTATTGTCCGATTTTAAAAATTGTAAGCCGTTTGATATGTTTTACCAGGATGAACCACTGTGCCATGTTTAGGAGAAATGAATGAAAAAAAAATTAAATTATAAGCGTTTGCCACGTTGTGCGCCGACCCGAAATCGGCACCAAACTGTTACTTATTGGGTGAACTTCGCGTAGGTTGGTGTCAGTATCTGCCCGCGCCAATTGAAATCTTTTTTAGGTTCAAGGAATCTAGAAACCTTAACTTGTCAACATTTGTTCTCATGGTGATCGGTTTTACTTTCTGTACTGACTGAAGAAACCCGCTCAAACACAAAAGTCTTGAGTTCAAACTTGAATCAAAAAAACAGCCGGCTATGGGCAAGAGTTTGTAAGACTACAAAAAAATAACTCCCTTTTGAATGTGGTGCTTTTAAAGTCGCAACTTTGTAACGTTTTCTATTTATCCTAAGTATCTTTTAGTGTCTTTCCCACAGGGTNGAATACTCTCTTTAGAGATTAGTCGCACAATTTTTTGCAGGGAAGTTTATGTGCATTTGAAAACAAAAATTTTAAATATTTANCTAAGGGCCGTTTTCTCAAGTATCCTGTAACTTTAAAGTTCACTTTATATTTAAAGGTTACATTAAAATTTGAGATTGTGCCTAAAGTAGAGCATTTTATTACCCGTTTTAAATTGGTTTACAACCAAGAAAGATACATACGTCATAAACTGATAATAGAAATGCTTAACTTTAGACATAGCTTTACTTTTAATCCAACCTTTAAATATAAAGTAAGCTTTAAAGTTAAAGGTTACATCAGAAAACGGCCCTAAGTAGTTAGCAGCGGCATGCATATGTATGTATGTATAGGTGAATGTATGTGCGGGTGTGTGCATGTAGGCTACAAACTTAACCAATTAAAGAAGGCTGACAATTTAATAGCGATGACAGTTAAATAATTCGTACTAAGTAGGGTAGCGAGTAGCAGAATAAATAAAAATGTGCTGAAGTGCACTGCATGAAATTACTTAGAAATGATTATGTGTGTATGTATGTATATACATAACTAGTGTTNGCTCCGAAAGTCTCGAGTGGTAGTCTTCCAATAATTCGAGGGCACGATGTGCTTCTGCAATAATAAAGAAATCAAGGTGAGAGATTTAAAACTGCAGACTAAATAGTTAGCAGCGGCATGCATATGTATGTATAGGTGAATGTATGTGCGGGTGTGTGCATGTAGGCTACAAGCTTAACCAATTAAAGAAGGCTGAAAATTTAATAGCGATGACAGTTAAATAATTCGTACTAAGTTGAGTAGCGAGTAGCAGAATAAATAAAAATGTGCTGAAGTGCATATAGCGACCTGCATGAAATTACTTAGAAATGCTTATGTATTTATGTATGTATATACATAACTAGTATTTGTAGTAAGTTTATGTGCATTTGAAAACAAAAATTTTAAATATTTAGTGTTCTTTTTCTCTCTAAAAGAAAGTCAGTTTGGCATACTTTGTATATCGGCATAACGTTCGTCTAACGTCATTTCCGGCGTGGTCGCCTCAATTTGACTGGCTTGTCCAAATATTGTAGACCAATAGCCACGCGTATCATCGTCACCGCCGCTATCGCCGCCAACTGCACCCTCTACATCCATGTCACCTTCTTCATCCACATCCATAGCTGTCGTCGCTTCAGCAAACTCGGCGCGCGTCACTGTAATTGACACCGTATCGGCAACAGCTTCTGCTGCCTCCGCCACTTCAGCTTCCATAGCTTCATTATAACTCTCTTCTGCACGCATTACCGAGTCGATTGTATATTGTCTGCCCTCCGACGTTTGGCCATAGATGCGTTCACGTTCGATCGACTCGATCATCGATTTGAATCGATTCAATTCGAAACGTAAACTCTCCGACATATTCGTCAATTGTGTACTGTATGGCTTCGAAAATGAACGTTGTCTTATTCTATTGCTTACGCTATTCGTATACGTTTCGTTTTCATCACGCGAAACATCCGATTCGGACTTTTCAAAGTAACCGGACTCGATGTCCGGTGTTTTAAGGCCACTACTCAAGAGATGTCCGTACTCGAGCAAATCCTGCGCAGAGTAGTAACACTCAATGGATTCGCGCACACGGTCGCGCCAATTTTCTTCGTCCGCCAAGGCGGTTGCGGCAGTTGCGGCTGTGTTGTTGATGCTGTTGGTGTTGCGTGCGTCTTCTGGTTCGCTTTTTGTATCTAAACATTGCGCGGTCGAATCTACGCCGTTGACCTGGTCGACGAAATTTTTGCGCCTACCGTCGTCGTCGCTATCGCCGTTGTTGGCGCTAAAGTCGTCATTGAGGCTGGCACCAGGGTCCGATTTGGGAGCTGGCCGTTTGCTCGATTGCTGTTCGTTATTTTCAGCCTTTGCGTTGACTTCTTCGTCTGTTGTAGATTTCTCTTGCACCACTTCAATGGCAGTTGTAATACCTGCAACCGATTCTTTTTCTAATTTATTGTTGGCAGCACAGTCGGGTGGCTCTTCTAACAACGCAGTGTGTTCTTTGCAATTCGCATGGATTTCTACGTACACTTGTACGGCATCGCTTAAAACGTTTGACGAATTGGTGATTGCGTTTGAATTTGTGGTTTTTGCCTCCACAGTATATTCTAAGCTCTTAAATGGTTCTTCAACGTCTTCTTCCTCAGAGCTGTCACCCAAATTTCCGCTTATTTTTATTACTTTCACTGTGTGCACTTCAATTGGTGGATTAGGTTTCGCGTTATCAGTCTCGTCAACGACTAGCTCGAAAGTCGGTTTCACGTGCTCTTCTTGACATTCGTCGGTCGAGTATTTTTTTAGAGTCAGCGGTACTTTCTCTTCGTCCTCTTCAGACAAGTCCTTAACTGCCTGTTTGGCACTTTTATTGTTGTTTCTCAATTTACTTGATTTGAGTGGCGTTTTCTCTACACTTTCTACGCGTGAATGTTGCACTCGTCTTCTTACACGTTGCTTACTCCGCGAACGTCTATTACACTTGACCTTTTTCGTATCTGTAACTAAGAGACAAGCTCTTTCACCGCGCCCATCACCATCGTCGTCATCATCACCTTCGTCGTCATCATCACCATCGTCGTTTGCATCACTATCAACATAATCTTCGACATCACTTACGGCGCCGCAGTCAATGTCTCGCATATCCCCAATATCCTCCCCGTATTCCGGTTCCGAGGAATCAACGTCATCGCCTTCGTCGCCATCATGAAATGTGCGATTATCGCTACTCTCTATCAGATTGGGATCACTACTTCGCTCGCGTTCACTGTCAGTGTCCATGTTCGGTCCGTAAACGTGTTTTGTTTTTGGTAAACACAGTAAATTTGCAAAAAGTTTGAAATAGTTAATAAACTATGCGTATGTAGAGTTCATGATGCACTGCCAAAACATTTCTTGAGTTAAATATAGGATTTTGTATATATTTTATATAAATATTTTTTTAGAGTACCGCGAAAATGCTTTTCGAGAACGTCTTGTCACAAAACCACGTCTTTGACTAAGCGCTAAATTCCATGGAAGACTTACAAAACGCCCTACAATTACGCATTGTCGACGAGCAAAATGCTATCTCCCATGAGTGAGTGTAGAAGCGAATTCGGTTTTTACATGTCTGTATGCCTGTGTGCCATGTTAAGCAATGTAGAATTCTGCTTAAGCGGCTGGAGGGTGTAAGTGAAAAAAATAAAATATAAAATATTGCAAAACAGTCAACTAGAAGCTGTGTGGCACACACACAAATTTTACAAGCAAAAACAATCAATATTGATCGATGAAAATTATGGTTTTGAGCCGAGTTTTAAATGTCTGTATAGTTTCATGTACGACTGTATGCGGCCTTACGCCTATGTACATATGTATATAAATAGGTATGTATGTATGTTTCTTTGTACATATGTACATGTCATTACCGGTCTGTGTATGTCAACTGAAGGAAGGTCATTGTTTCCGCTTCCATTAAGCTTTTGTAAATGGAGAGAAAGTGAAATGCAAAATTTGTTACACAACAGAATACACAAGAAAAAAAAAACGAATACAGAAAGTAATCGTAATGCAAAATATGTTAAGTGAAAACAATTCAAGGAATGCGCACATATGTTTGTATGTGTGTACATATCGCACCTTAAATCAAAAACCGTCACAACTCAAAAACTTCCAAAAATTCAGGAGCGGCCAAAACCATTTATGCGGGGCCAGCAAAGCAAGCAGTTGGAGAAGAGAGTGACGAAGAGCTGTTTCATAGAAAAAATTAATTTTGAAAAATTTTGAGTTGTGTCGTTTTTTGATTTAGGGTGCGATATGTACTTGTGTATGTATGTGTACGGAAGGGAAGTTTAATGGATTGTGGAAAGAAAGAAAAATAACCATTCCTAGTACGAGTAAATGTGAGTTCACTACATACACAATATGTATACAGTGGCGGCCACATAATTAGGGACACTACTTCTTTACAAGCATTTTGATTTTTTCTTACAAAAATATTGTTTATACTAGAGATGGGTAAATTCGATATTCGAAGCTTCGAGATTTGAATTTTAATCGAACTTTAGCTCCAAAATAGCAATATTTTAAATCGAACTTTGTGGTGCTAAAATTCGGATAAAATCGCACTTTTCTTGAAGTAATCAAATTTCGTCGTTATTTGCAAAACAGCAATCCCCAAAATCAAAATCGAACTTTGTGGTGCTAAAATTCGGATAAAATCGCGTTTTTTCTAGAAGTAAAAATTTCGTCAACTAATCGCATTATACGTCTCAGAAAACTATTTTCTATACACATTTTGCAAATTTTTTTAGTTAATACTTAAAAAAAATATAAGACACATTTAATATATTTTTGGAGTTTTCCTAATAAATATTTTTTCACGTCGCGGCGAATTTTATTTGTTTTGTTATAACTTTTAAATTTGCAGTAAAAAAAAATGTAAAAAATTGGAATAAAGTGAATTTGTACCACCGAATTTCGAGTCGAATAATTTAATGGTTGGGAAATGTTCGAAATTCGGAAAAAATCAAATTTCAACCCCCATGTGACCATGTAACTCAACTCTTTTTTGATGCTGACAGTGTTACGCATTTTTTTTTACATACATACAAAGTATGTTCGAGATTTTTTTTTGTTCATGGCCGCTTGAAACTTTCACAGTATTTGACTTAAATTGAATGAGCTACCAAACTGCATACTTTAATTTTTTCTAGAAATTCCGATTAAAAAGTTGGAAAATTTAATGACCGTTTTCTTGAAATTTGGCGAATTTTTATAAATTTCGTACAAGGTTTGAAACTGTGAATTTCGTGTTTTTCATTGTGGTATAACTTTATTTTTGTAAAAGAAATAAATTAAAAATAATTAAATGGTCAAAGCAAGTAATAAAGTAGTGACCCTAATTATGTGGCCACCACTGTACGTAGATAAGTAAATGATCACGTACTTGACAGCTTTTTCAAGCGAGTATGGCCATAAGCATTTTTGGTGCTCTTACTACTCATGAACCTTCCTGAGACTCATTTAAAAATGATAAAAAGACCTGTTCCAACAGGAGTAAGTTGGTTAAATTATCCAGCAAAAAGTTACTCACATAATTTTACATTGTAAAATAGTAAAAAGAATACAATTTGTTAAATGCCCTTGCCTACTTGACAGCTTTTTTAAGCGAGTTTGGCCGTAAGCATTTTTGGTGCTCTTACTACTCATGAACCTTCCTGAGACTCATTTAAAAATGATAAAAAGACCTGTTCCAACAGGAGTAAGTTGGTTAAATTATCCAGCAAAAAGTTACTCACATAATTTTACATTGTAAAATAGTAAAAAGAATACAATTTGTTAAATGCCCTTGCCTACTTGACAGCTTTTTTAAGCGAGTTTGGCCGTAAGCATTTTTGGTGCTCTTACTACTCATGAACCTTCCTGAGACTCATTTAAAAATGATAAAAAGACCTGTTCCAACAGGAGTAAGTTGGTTAAATTATCCAGCAAAAAGTTACTCACATAATTTTACATTGTAAAATAGTAAAAAGAATACAATTTGTTAAATGCCCTTGCAAAAAAGACTGTAGACTTATGCGTGTACGGTGATTTTTTTTTGTTTTTTTGCTTAGGAAGTGGTATGGTAAGCAATTGCTTTAAATTGTACAAAAAGTTGCTCATACGCCATGTAGGTTGGGCTTGGTTTAGTGCTAAACGCCGCTTAAAACCATTTATGAATGAAAGTGGCAACCCTACTTAAACCATTAATCAGTCAGCTCTTTTAATTTTTTTTCCTGTTGCATTGATGATGGCGATATGTACCATACATAACGCTCGTTTCGAATAAAAAACTGTATATTACCGCGAAGAAATTGCGTTTCGCAGTATTTCCATTTAAAAATAAATGCATTTTTTTACAGTTATCAAATAAAATAAAGCTTGTACACAAGCTTGTAAACATTAAACAACCGAAAGGGAAACACTCAAAACCGGTCAAGATGTCCCCGTGTATTAAAAAATGTACGCAACAAAAAGGTATAAATGTTGTATTTTTTTGAAAAAAAAACCGTAGTATTAATTTTTGGATTCCAAAAACGTATTATTAAAAGCATTGATACGAACGTTAACCATACATGTACATAAAAAATTCTAATTTTCTTTGTAGGTAAGAGAACGGCAGTATTGATTACAAATAGTGTGTAGTAATCAGATTAAAATTAGTTGAAGAAATCGCCAGGTAAATGGAAAAATTTCGAAAAAACTCGAAATTTTTTTTTACCATATTTTCCATACAAAATCAAAAGTTTAAGGGTACGTTCACACAGAAAATGGGACCGAGCCAAGCGAAGACGTTCCGAGCTGAGTGAAGCTTTCAAATTACTGTGGCTATATGAAAGTTTTCATACAGCAAGCTTTTCAGAAACGTCTTGGGACTGAAAGCAAATCAATTTTTGCATTTGAAATTTTCTATTTAATTTTTCAGCTTCATGACGCTACTGCAAACGATGTATCAAAATATTCAAACAAAAACGAATTTTACAAGTAATCTTTTGTATTGTATTTGTTTGTGGAATTTTTCTAGCCGAGTCCATTAGAAAAGCTCCGCTTCCCTTCATTCAGTTGCTTCGCTCGGCGCCGCTCGGCAACAAGCTTTTCAGGCGTTCCTCGCTTTTCAGGTTTTCAGCAATAGCTGAATTGTATAGCTGAAAGCCTAAAAGCTTGTTGTGCTGTTGTACTCTAACTCATGAGTTCAGAGATATAAGCCAATTCGACTCAACTTCTGTACGAGAATTAACTTTAACATGGATCAGAGATGGTGGAGCAATTGATAAGTATTAAAGTTCATCTGTTATTTTAAATTTGACAAAGTGGAAAGCTATTTTTAATGAAGCGTTAAAATGTTAATCTTTTTCTACTTTTTTTTTAATCATTGACAATGGCAGCCTTTCAAGCCTTGGAGTAAAGATTCATACATTTATATTAAATATTATCAGCTAATTAGTCTGTACATGTAAATACTTAAAATATGTATATACATGTATCCATATGAAAAATTATGTACAAATGTATGTATGTACATTAGACTGAATCACTCCCTATACAAAAAAAATCGGTACTGTGTTTCCATTGGAATTATAAAATCTATTATATTTTAAGACGTCCACCCAAATATTTCGGAAAACATATTAAGATTTATGTGAGCTGGACCGATTTGAAAATACCTCCAAAAATGGAGTTTTTATGAATAAAAACAGTTTCTTAAAGATTTTTATTTCAAAAATTCACCCTCAAATGACAAAACGGTTTAAGCTTAAAAAATTAGACTTTTGGTGCTTTTTTTTAACTTTTTTCAAATATTGCTATAAAAAAAATTGAATAATTGAATCTAAACTCTTTCGATTTATACTTGTGAGGTATCATTGGAAAGGTATTTTCTCACCCTTTTTATTTCTTGGGTAATAAACTCATTCAAGGTATGAAAGAGAAAGGTAGGATGAACGAACGTCATTTAAAGTTGAATTAAGATGTGCTCGTATTTGAAAAAAAGGGACACGAATGACTTTTTTTTTTGGACAGAAACAAAAACAGTGTGGAAATACCTTTCTACTGAGATCCCATAAGTCTAAATCAGAATAGGTTTTGTCCATTTATTCAAACTTTTCGTGAATCAATCTTTGAAAAAAAGTAAAAAAAAACAGCATCAAAAATCGTATTATTACGATTCCGTCGAACAGGTTTTTAAATATTTTTATACAGATTTTTTAAACGTAATCTATTTTGTAATCTGAAGGGACTTTTTTCTTTAAGAAACTATTTTTAATTTATAAAAATGGTGTTTTTAAATCGGTCCAGCTCACGTAAATCTTAATTTTTTAAATATTTTGGTGGAAGTCTTAAAATATAATAGATTTTGTAATCCCGGCAGAAAAAGCGCAACTTTTTTTTGGTGATGCAGCCTAATGTACATACATACACTTATTAATGTATGTATGCGCATAAGTAGTGTTAAACTGCCTTATCGCTATTTTCACACTCTTCGAAAAAATGCATAAATTTATGTAATTGCCCCGTTTAAGTCTTACAGCGTAGCAAAAGTTCATATTTCAATATGCAAATTATTTGCGAGCCTACCAATCGACTACCAGCAAGCTATAGTCTATAGGGTGTGCTCTCTCTCTCTCTCACACAACTTCATATACTACATGCCTGCATGTATTACGAGTATTAACGCCCAACAATTAGCACCGGGTGATTTGCACGCGATGAATAAACATTGACCAGTTTTTAACCACACAACTCAGTTGTGAAACGGATATTGTATCCATTATGCCAGACATGGCATGTGTCCACTGCCATAAACGCTTAACTTCCGGTTTAGACTAAAATTTTTTCAAACTCGTGTATTTTTGTACTGACTTATGAAGCATGCATGCCGATTAAGTTATTAAGAGCAACAAATTGCCATTCGCACTTAAGTAAATATTTTTACATACATTTTTAAACAGGCAACGAAGACAAGGATATAAGGTGTAGGTAATTTCTTATTTGCAAATAAACTGTGTTATTCAAATTCGTTTCGTTTTTCGCATTACAAAGTCAAAGGCCTCGCACCTTGGCACCACAATTGCTAAAAGGTTAATGGACGGCAGTTTAAACGGAAAATGATTTCTTATTTTCTGTCAATATCCATATAAAATTAAAAAAATTAAAATAATTTTTCTCTTAAGTTGCTTTCGTGAAATTGGCTATTAAAATCTTTTTTCCATGATTTTATAGTCCTAAAGCTCAAACTTACCACAGTAACTGCTTAAGCGATTTCGCCTAACTTTGGTACTAGACTTTGGTTTCACTATGCAAGACGTTCTACCAAAATCTTAATTATTGTTGTTTTTCCACAAAAATTTTCATTAATAATACTACAGGGAAAATCTCAACTTTTTAAATAAAAAAAAAAACGCCGAAACACGAAAACTTAATATTGGGTAGTGATTATGGATATGTATATTTTCATTTTTTATGAAAAATAAATTAAAATTTTAACAAGGAAAAGATAAAAAATAATAAATCTTTTGTATATTTTTTTCATTTCTATTAAAGCATGTTCTTTTGCTAAAAAATCAAGTTACTAACGATGATAATCGATGTTGCTTATCCATCGTTTTGAATGGTCTAATGAACATGGGCAATCGGTTTTTTTTTTTATGAAATAGGAGTAGAAAATAATGTTACGCATACGCCATGTCGTACATGTCCATACTCGTACATGGTAATATTTTCTATGTTAAAGTTTGAATTTTTGCACCTTTCATGAGCATGAAATGGTATTATAATTTTGGTGCGACGTTTGTAAGTACCAGAATAAGAAGAGATAGATCCATGAAAATGTATAGTTATATGATCAGAACGACGAGTCCGACTGAAATTTGGTGAGTTATTTTTAAAATGCATTAATCATTTTTCGGAACCGGAAAAATCTAACCACTATTATTACTCATTATCAATAGAATACTTACAGTAAAAAAAGGCAAAGATCGGGCCACTATAACATATAGCTCCCATAAAACTTATTGTGCAGATATGAGATTTTTCGTTATAACTCATTCATTTATGTAGCTTGAAACATGCAATATCGCATTACTTTCACTCATTTTCAAAAGAATACTTACAGTAACAAGTCATTTTGAAGCAAAAAACCAAACCGATTTCAATTCTCATATAAAAATTTAAGATTATCGCTAATCACTTCATGATCCAATGATCGAATTTAAACAAAATTAGAAATGAACGGAACTCTTAAATTTGTGTATGAGAATTGAAGTCGATTTCGTTTTTTCTTTAAAATTACTTGTTAAAATAAAAGTTGTTTTCCTAAAAACAAAAATTCCAGTCATAGTTCATTTCCACCGAGCTTTAATTAAAGGGGAGTAAAATTGAGAAATAATGAAAATACCTTTCCGATCACCCCATTTTAAAATTCTTGCAACTTATATGAGCTCTTCACTGCACTTAATCTAGGCTATTAATCTACAAATAAATATGCTTTGGTTGATTTTATATAACTTAATTTGAATTTCATATAACTTAATATGAACTGATGGTTAAACCAAATGAATGTTAGCGCCATGGTTTCTGAATTTTTAGGTTAGTGTGGTCAGTCAAAATGTTGTTTTCGTTTGGTTTGCTAAAAATTACTGTTTTCTGTTTTTATTTCTTGTTTTGATGATCACTGTTGCTTACCTTGTTTCTTTACAGGCATTTTTGTGTGATCTTAATTTTGATTAGATTTAATTATTTATGCTAGTAGCCGCAATATAGTTTTACGGTTATTTTGTTTGTTATAATATTTTTGTTTTTGGAATTGCTAATGCTTTGTTCGAAGAGAATGTTGCGGCAGTTCACGTTCTGTTTTACTTTTCTCTTTTAATATTTATTGTAATAAGTATTGTATTTGTTTGACTAACACGTCTTCTCAACTCCACTTGCGATAGGATTCACGTAACTCACGCCTACGGCTCAACACAATGCGACAAAAACAACAACAATAACTGCTGTACAAGTAGAGAAGAAAAGGGAGCTTAAATGAAGAATGTTGGTGCAAAAACAAAAAGCTCTAAAAATTATTAACTAAAAATTTGCGACGTCTAAACTTGCATAGAAATATAATTTTCACTAGAATTTCATTATCTTTATATGTATGTACATATGTACGGGGACATGTCCGCGCGAATAAAATGTTAAGCTATGCAAAAATTTGCGTCAGCGAAACTGAACTGAAATATTATAACACTCAGAAATATGTATCTTGCTTTTTATCGCGAAAAATTTAGCACAACAACAAACAGCGCTGTTGTCCGATTTGTGAGTTATATGAGAGTTTTCGTTTTTTTTTAAGTACACTATATTTTTTTATAATTATTATTATTATTTTTTTTCTCTTCTAAAAATACAAACAAACGCGCCAGTCGCGACTTGCTAAACGTCCATTAATGTCAGGCGAATAAGAAATTATGCCTGCAACAAACGTTGCGTCGAGGTGGTGGTGGTGGTCGTTTTGGTCGTTGGCGATGCTGTGTAGTGATCTGTGATCTGCAGCGCGGAAAGATGTCAGCGGCAGCTAGTGAGATGCGACGAGTGAACGAAGTAAAAATGCAAAATAATACGAGCGGCTGTGGGACGACGATTGCGATGGCGCTGATGACGTTGATGTTGACGTTGGCAATTTTGAGTAGACGACATCAACGATGGTGGCGGAGTACATATACATATAGCATGTGAACCCGCCTGGTCGCCGATCACAAACACTTGCTTGCTGGCTGACAAAACTCACAAGCAAATATAAGTATGTCTTTGCATACAACCACACTGAAATTAAGATACCCGGCCAGCAATGTTTGTTTGGTTTTTCAATCTCATCCGCGTAATTTATTGTGCTTCGACCGATCGATGGACCGCCTTGAATTTCGCAAATACCGCAAAAATTTTATAAGGGTATTCATCAAACCTTATAAATGCATTGTAAACCGTATAAACTTATAATTGTGTAAACCTTATAAATGAACTGTCAAAATTTGTATGGAAACTCGTTTACACATTTCTGATAAATTTATCCAGCGATTTCACTGAATAAACTTGATAAACTGAAGACAATGCAACTCTGTCGCAACTCTAGCTATGTTTTCTTAGGCAATAATCGGGATCCGCATACAAATTTTGCACGCAAATTCAACAACGATATGATCCTGATAGAGATCTGGTTCAATTATTATCCCGTCTGTTTGTTTTGTTTCACTGATAATTCGCAAAGTTTGGTAGCCGTGACAAATGAATTCATACACAAACAGACATTCTGCCATTGTTTCTTATAACTTGCTTCAAATAAATAGCCTTTATGTTATATGTACATTTATTTAAATAGATATCTCGTAAATATAATTTTTTCCAATTTAGTGAGGTAGTTTCTATAATTTCTTTATCCCTGTGCTAGTAGTATAAAGTTAGTGACACTGCGGTTTATAACCAAAGAAAACGCGACTATTGTCGCATATGTAAACGAAAAGAGAGTGTGGGTCGTTCATGTAACCGAGTGCATAAACTTATAAGATTATCTGCTTGATAAAGTTATCGGTTTAGATGAATACCACTTATGTTTCGAAAGAAAGCAAAAAAGAAGCGCTAAGCACTAGTGAGCGCGCATACTAAAATTTTGCCATAATAACCGGCAGTCACGTTAGATGGCAGTGGCGGTCGACAGGCGACAATATTTCACTACGCGACACTTCCTTGTGGCCGGAGGAGCATAGGACCGCGCGCGGTGGTTCGGGGTGAATGGATCCACCTTTGTACAATTTTTGACACCGATTTATTAGCGTTTTTTGCTTACATTTGTGCGCATATAATTTTGCGTGTGTGTGTGTGTGTGTGTGTGCGTGTGTAGGCCGAACATTTCATAATTTGGCGTAGACACCTTGAGGCGAAAGAGTTATAAAAAGGCAGAAAAAAAGGTTTTCTTCTTGATGGCTTTTCCCAAATGAATATTTTTTGTCTCGTTAAATTTTTCACAGCTATTTTGTGTTTTGCACTTTTTACGTTTTTTTTTTCTTTGCAAGTTTCCTGCTACCGAACGATGGCATTGTACCGTAATATTTTGGTATAATTCAATTTGGCAAGCAGCAGCATATAAAATCATGCATACCCAATTCGTTATCTATGTACGTCAGGGCATCCATTAGTTCGCCGTGATCGTCTATCCAACTGTCTAGTCCGTTTAAAAATATATTTTGCTACATATGAACACTACTACATACATATATATACACATGTGACTCTATACTAAAAATTTCCTACACGTTTTTTGTTTGTCCTCTTTTCGCTTGATTTAGATTAAGATACAAATCGCAACGACATGCAATTAAGCGATACGTATCCGCACTATCGGCGATTTTAGGAGCACAAAATTGCTAGAAAAACTCCAAATGCAGGCACACATACATACATACATACTCAATATCAAAGTATTTGTATGCTTTTTTAGTTACTTTTATCCAACAAAATACCGCGTACTAAAAATTTTTTCTTTCACTTAAAACTCCTCAATACAATAGACCCGAAAAGTCTCGAAACAATCCTGAAGACCCGAAAAATCCCGAAAGAAGGATTTTGAAAAGTTCTGAAAAATAAAAAAAAGTCCTGAAAAAATACCCAAAGTTCTTAAAAATATGCGAAAAGGATCCCAACGGTGTGGGAAAAATCCAGAGAAAATCTGGAAATATTTCGAAAATGACTGAAAAATAACCCGAAAAACTCCTGAAAAAAGTAACGCGAAGAAAGTTCGCAAAAGATCCCAAAAAAATATAAACACAACGAATTCAGAGCAGATTTAAAAAATATACACACGAAGAATTCCAAAAAGTCTGAGAACACAAAACTTCCCAGAAAAATACGGACAAAAATGAAAAGTAAAAAAAAAGATCAGGAAAATCTCTGAATAGTCCCGGAAAACTACTGAAAAATATAACACGAAGTATTCCAAAAGGTCTTAAAAACCTAAAAAAAAAAATCCGAACAAATCCTCAAAGTACTTGAAAAAATCCTAATATTACAAGGAACTTCCAATAAGATATGCGGAAAATCTTCAAAGGTCTAAAGATCCCAAGAAATAACGCAAAGAATTCCAAATAGTCCTGAAAATAATATATGGCAGGAATAGTCCCTAATTTAATTTAATTTTATATTGAAAACATTAGTGCATTAAGATGTAATCTTTACTTGCACAATGATACAAACAAATTGCAAGAAATAAAATAAAAAGTACAGATAATAATTAATATTACAATATAGATTAAGGTAATGTGTACGTTGAATTACAAATCATATATTCTAAAATAAAACAAAGGTAAGCTTATAACCACTATTCTTGATCACGCTTGGAAGAAAAAAAGTTAAATATGAGTTTTTTGAAGTTGCCTATGTGCAACGCGTTCTTCAAGGACAGTGGAAGGGAGTTCCAGAGCCTTACCGCATTAATAAAAAACAGTCTTGAAGTGCATAAATAGTTAAATCTCGGAAGAATAAGACCTGACGAACGTGTACTCTTGGAGAACTTAAGTTTATTGTACAGATATTCCGGGCTCTTCGTGATAAATAATTTGAACATAAAAATGCAATTTTGTAAATCACAGCCAAGTATAGAATTACGCATAGATGAGAGATGATCGTATTTCTTTAAACCAAATACATACCTTGTGGCAGTGTTAATGGCGATATTCAATTTTTGGAGTGAATGAGAGTCTAATTTGCCGTAGACGATTTCAAAGTACGTGATATAAGGAACAATTAAACTTGTAATTAACTTTTTCTTAGTGGCTACCGGTACATACCGGTACTCTAAGACATCGTAGAGTAAAAAATATTTTACTCACAACTTCATTAACATGATCATCACACGCAAGTCTAGAGTTAATAACGAAACCCAAATTCCTGGCTTTGTCAACTAATTTAAGCTGGTTGGCAAGAATAAATAAGTTGGGAATATCCGATGCCAAAAATTTATCTTTAGCGACA
>NW_016158717.1:0-1877 GCF_001687245.7 Rhagoletis zephyria
ATGAAGCCTTCGGCATAGCCGAAGACAGCGCTGCTCTTACTTGTTTCGACTGCTTTAGCTCCAAACGAAATANAAAATTTGCAGATGTTCATGAAAGGTATGAAGCCTTCGGCATAGCCGAAGACAGCGCTGCTCTTACTTGTTTCGACTGCTTTAGCTCCAAACGAAATATTTCTCTGGCAACACTGTATGAAACGTATGCTTTGATTACTTAATAATTTATCATCCATGTAACAGGAATATGCCACAGCAAAGCGTGGCAGGGTACAGCTAGTAGTAGTATAAAAACTACGATCGGTAGCACTGAAAATAAGCACGCCGACTTTGTCAAAATTACAACAAACACGTTGCTACTGACCACATCTTGTTATTATTCCACCATGATTCAGCCTATGTGTTTCCATGATACAAAAAATCACCTGACAATTAAGCATATTGTAAAATTTCATGCTACCATACGCAGTATATAACATACTTCAAATTTTATTATTAATTTTTCGTTTGTTTAAAAACATTTTATTCTTAGAATCGAAATTTTACCAAGCAAAATGTCTGTTGTTTTTTAAATAAATGAGGCTAATGCTCAATAAGTTGATAATTGTTGTTCTCATTTGCATACTTCACACCAACTCCAATATTGAACAGTGAAATATATTTTAATTTTACCCAAATAAACAACGATATAGTTTAATGGTCAAGCACATATGGAGGATTCACAAGAGGTGTTAAGTGTCGTAATGTGTTAAAGTCTTAAAATTTTTAAACGTAAAAGAACACCTAATACTTCTTTAGGCGTTTTTTAACATAACCAAAATGTTTTCAAACTAGTAGAAAATATATTATTGACTCTTATTATACCCAACGAATCTTTTAAATCGCTGTTAACCGTTACTTTATATTGAACAAATTTAAGACTTTAAGACATTACGACGTCTAACACGATTTGTTAATCCCCTAAATATGCTTTAAATTACACATCAAAATTTGTAATTTCAGTGTTCGAATTATATCAGAAACAATCGCACCCGATATTGAAAACTGTAATAGTCCTGGCTAGTTACATTGTGAAATAATCAGATGGCATAAAGACACTAAATATTTCTAAAATATGCTCACTAAAATTTTATTAACCTAAATGAAAAGTTTTTGCTAAGTTTTTATCGAATTTAATGTGCAATTTAAACATATTTAATATAAGATATTAACTATTTTTAAAAGGTAAATGTTAAGACAACTATTTTAAATATAATCCCAAATTTGTGGTATAAAATTCCCTCTACCAAAAAACTTAAATTGGGTAACACCGCTTCGAATTTTTACAATTGAGCAATTGTCAAAAATCTGCCTTTTTATCAAAAAGGTGTTTACCAGGGTGTCTTTGAACCAATGATTGGTACTGAATTAAAGAATGCACACACATAAAAGATTGCAGCCTTTTCAATACTCATTCAGTGTTAAACCTTTTTTGATTTGGCATTGGTTTTTTCAATCTTGCTATGAATATGTTGATGTGTGAATTCATAACTGCTTTGAGTGAATGGAAAACTTAAAAATTATAAACCTCAATCTTAAGAGAGCAATAAGTAATGAAAACTGAATAGAAAAAAATTGTTGATTTAAAATTGAAAATGATTTCACACTTACACAGCTCTGATATACCCTTGTGCACAAGTGCGCTTGGGTATAACAAGGATAAAGATGATGATGGAAATAATGATGAAGATGAAGATCAAGACAATCACAGACATCTCATCTTCAGCTTTATCTTCATCTTCATCTAAATCTTCATCTTCATCTTCATCTTCATCTTCATCTTCATCTTCATCTTCATCTTCATCTTCATCTTCATCTTCATCTTCATCTTCATCTTCATCTTC